>NC_056728.1:1614246061-1614546061 GCF_019279795.1 Protopterus annectens
GCCCCCCAAAAAATTTTTCCCCGGGGAAAAGGGCCCTTTTCGTTTAAAGGGGTTTTCCTTTTTCCCCCAAAAAGGGGGGTTTTTTGAGCAGGGGGGAAAAAAAAAAAACCCTCATGTTAGTTGTCCATCTGGTCTTCATTCTTACGTCCTACCTCCTACCCCCAGCCTTCTTTTAACTCCTGGAGGATGTCGGAATCCCTCATGTGCATCTGATGTACTTTGATCCTTGTCCAGGCTTGCAAATATTGTGCTTATGTATGTATGTATGTATATATTTGTATAAATAGGGACATAAGTACATCAACAAACAAGATCTGAGGAAGGCAGTACAGCATCATGGGATAGGGATGGAGCCATGAGCTAGTTTGATACCTCGAGCTCTAGTAAGTGGCCGAGTCGGAACCAAGGTTCGGTTCTGAACCCATCAGTATCGAATGAATGAGATGGACAACTCACATGGAACTTTATGGTGAGTACATAACTTTTTTCCCTCTCTTTTAATAGTTATCTTGCTGCTTCCTGAAAAGTGTAATTGAGGAATGTCAAGGTTTTTCAGTTTACTTATATTTGAAATTCTGCAAAATTTTGGAAACGTTTTAGTTTTTTTAACTTATGAGTTCTGCAGTGCTCTTTGGTAGTTTCCGTCAAGTCACTGAGATTACATTAGTGACTGAATTGTACTTCTAGAACATGCCAAGTCTGATTTAAAGTGCTTTTGTTAAACAGCCCTTCAGTATTGTTAAAAATAATCATGTTAGACAGGCTGTTGCATTTTGTAACACTGTTTAAGTTAAGTTAAATTCATAGTAACTGCAGATAATAAACACAGCATCACTTCTACTTTTGCACAGACCTAAAAGTAACACACTTAAGAAAAATGCATAGGAACCACCTATCCTTAGGAGATCCACATCTTATTTGTCACAACATAGGTAGATTGAATGAGTTGATTTGATATATAGATGGTTATTCTCTGGGATATATTTGGAAGTATAGCACAGACATTTAAGACTTTGTGCTTGCTTATGATATGTATGCTGTAGCTTTTATTTGATTCGTCAGTCTGGATGCATTTTTGCAATCCTGAGCATGTCATTTAATCAAACCAAAGAGCCTTTTTCATTCCAGAAAAAATATTTACATCTAGTGGTGGTTGTATTCATAAAGTAAATAAATGAATAGATGACTTGATAATTTATTATTCATGTTATGCAGGTATTTAGTAATGGTTTTTTTTTCTTCTTTTAGACAAGAAAGCCACGCAGATTTGACTATGAACTTCCAGATATTTCTTTAAAAGACTTGCAGTTTCTTCAGTCATGCTGTCCTCCAGAAGTGCAGTCTTTTCTTAAGTAAATAATATAATTTCTCTATTTTTCATCTTGAACTTATTTGTTTTTAGAAATACTGGATTTCTTTTTCAAAGGCATGCCTGTGAAATGATCTTTAAACTGGCTTAATTTAAAATCATACCCTAAAACGAATGAATGAAGAATGTATGGATGGATATGCATATGTCTGGTAACTTTCCATCAATATCCTTTTGTCATGGATAATCCTTCTTGTATTATCACCAGGCCTTCTATTTAACAGACCAGACTGGAGATTATGTAGCGCTGATAGTTAAGATGTATTTTTGTTATATAAACTCATAAACAAACATATCATTTTTTTCTTTTCTTGTTTTGGGGTAATTTACAATCCTGCTGGTGTAATCCACTAAGTTGCTGTTTCCACCAGTTTAGCATTCCAGATCCTCCTTCTCAGATGTCTGTGTTTTTGCAGAATGTCCTTATTTTTTTGCCTTAAGTTTTTGGTGTGTTCCTCAAAAGAATTGTATGGATGTTCTTCATCTCACATTGCTGCAGTCCTAACACTTGGGTAGTCCGCTGTCCCAGTCGGCCCGAATACCAAAGTATAAGGCTGACGTCGGTCAAGGCGCATTAGTCTGACGTCAGGACGTCAGGGTACAAATGCGCATGACCGACGTCATATCCTCAGTCTTTTTTGCCGCATGGTCCGATGCAGAAGCAGTATTGCGAGTGCAGGTTGGCGTTCTGAAATTTTCTGAAGTCGGAGTTTCAGACCGAATCAAAGTTGGCTAAGTACCCGTTAGAATATTTTGGTTTTTCTTGCTTCAGTATTTAACCGGATGTCAGAAAAAGTGAATAACTGTATTTCTTGTGGGAAACAGATACCTCATAGGGATTACCATACCTTGTGTATACCTTGCTTAGGGCCTGAGCACGACGTTGTTGGATGTCGCTCTTGTGCTAGATTTAACAAACGCACTATAAAGAGAAGATTAGACTGTGCCAGGTTAGTTTTGGGAAGCGTTGTAATTATAAAATGCCGTCGGATGCTCCGGCGCCCGCTTCGTCTAAAAAGCGCAAGGACAAAGCAGCAAAGCCTAGGTTGGAAGAACCGTCTGTCCCGGACGTCGGTTCTTTGGAAGGCTCGGTGGAGCCGGAGGTTCTGCCAGAAGTTTCTTTGGAGTCTCAGGGAGAGACTTTACTGTTACAAGATGTGTCCTCTCAGGAGGTAGGCCAGGCTGAAGGGGCTTCTCAGGTAGCTGTTCTCCCCTCCCTTCCTAAGGTGGTTAGGCCCTCCCTTCTGTTTCCAAGGCTTCTTGAGAGGCAGGCCAGGTTTAACTTCAGTGGGTGTCTCTCCTAGTTCTTCAGGGTCTCTGCCTAAGAAACATATGCTTAAAATGGCAGAAGATTTGATTACTATGATTAGAGGTTCTATGCCCCCTCCTGATGAGGCCTAGGGTGGAACCTGAGCTTGAGAGTTTTGAGCAGTGTTCGAGGCTTCTGAGTCTTCGGCTGAAGACTTGCAGGAGTATCCTCCTTATTCTGATTCTGATGTAGATGATTCTACCCCTGCTTCTCCTCCTGAGGATTTTTCTTTTCAGAGACTCTTCATTCCATGAGGGAGCATTTTAAATGGGAAGGTCAAGATTTCTCTGATTCCAGGAAAAGGCTTTGGGAATTTTTGTTTCTACCCCAGCATAAGCCTTTGGCTATACCTCCTGTTCTGGATGTGGTGGAAGATGTTTTTGCACAGGCTTCCTGAACCCTGATTCTTTGCCTCCTGCCCCAGTTAAACCGGATAGGTATTATAGGGTGCCTGAAGCTCATAAGTATCTTTTAAGAGTCCTAGGGCAGACCCAGAAACTGTTTCTCAGGGGCCTAAAGGTGTTAAGGCTTCTGTTGTTAAAAATCCTGTTCCTCCTGATAAAGAGGCAAGGGCTTTGGATAGATGGGGAAAGAAGGTGTATACTTCTTCCACTTTAGCCATGAGGGCTTTGAATTGCCAGTTCCACATGTTAAAATACCAAAATTATCTCCTTTCACAATTGAAGTCTAAGGTGGATGCTCTGGAAGGTATTGAGTGTAAAGAGTTGCAGGATTTAGTTCATGTTTCTGAACAGGTGGGTAAGCATTCTTTGCAATGTGGTTTTGATGCTGTACAGGCCTCTTCGAGGGTGGCTGCCACTGGTTCTGTTCTTCGCAGGCACGCCTGGCTGAGGGATCAGAATTTAGCTGAGCATGTTAAAACAAGGATTTTAGATGCTCCGTTACAATCTGATGTGTTGTTTGGTTCGCCTGTGGAAGCAGTTTTAAAGAAAATGGAGGACAAGGCTAAGTCTATGCAGACTGTTAAAGATTTTTGCAGGTTCAGCCTCCGAGTTTAGTAGAAATTGGCCTACTAAGGGGTGGACATATCCTTCTTATGATTCCCAGTCTAGGGGTAGGTCTAGACGTGGTAGGGGCAGAGCTCAAGGTTCTTTTAGGCCTAGAACAGGAGTTCACCTGCTCAGTCTTCTGGTGAGGGCAGGGGTCAGCCCTTTCGTACACAGACCCAATGACCTGCCTTTTCAGCTGCCAGAGCCTTCTCGCCTGGCAGCACCTTTGGGAGGAAGGCTGGCACTTTTCAAAGAAAATTGGAGTTTAATTACCCAAGACAGATGGGTATTGGATATCATTCACCACGGTTACAGGTTTTATTTCCATACCTTGCCTCCTTTCAAAGGCATGCCAGACATTCCTCCTCTACAAAGAAAAGAGGCTCACAAGCAAATTTCTCTGTTACTTCAAATAGGGGCCATTCAGCCGGTTCCTGTGCCAGAAAGGGGCCTAGGATTTTATTCTCGCCTGTTCCTAGTACCAAAAAAGGGGAACACGTGGAGACCAATTTTGGATTTATCTATCCTCAACACTTATCTGGACATTCCCAAGTTCAAAATGTTGACGTTACAACAGCTTTTACCTCTGCTGGGAAAAGATCACTGGATGGTAACTTTAGATCTCAAGGAGGCTTACCTTCATGTGCCTATCAGACAAAGTTGCAGGAAGTATCTGCGTTTTCGAGCTGGGAATTCCCATTATCAGTTCTCTGCATTGCCCTTTGGCTTATCTACTGCACCCAGAGTATTCACAAAAGTTCTAGCTCCAGTGATAGTTTACTTCAGGCTAAAAGGAATACAAATCTATCCTTACTTGGACGACTGCCTGATTCTGGCTCAAGAAAAGGAAGACCTTTTTCAGCATTTGGAATATGTGATAGCAGTGCTAAGATGCCTGGGGTATTCTGTGAACGAAATAAAGTCCAGTCTAGTACCCTCTCAAGACATGTGCTTTCTGGGTGTGAGACTGAATACAGCAACCCAGATGGCCTTTTTAACCCCGGACAAACAAAAGAATCTTTCCCTTTACTTCCATCAACTATCTCTTCAGTCCGGCTGACTGCAAGGACAGTCCTTCAAGCCTTAGGGTTCATGGCATCTTGTATTCTGGTGCTTCCCAATGCCAAACTGCATATGAGGAAGCTGCAATGGTATCTCAAATGTGTGGACACAGCACTGCCAGGATTTGGACACTGTCATTCAAATAATACCTTGCATTCAAAAGGAATTTTTGTGGTGGGCTCAGGAATGTCACCTAAACAAGGGACTCTCTGTGACCCGGCCAGAGGCGAGTCAGATTCTAACGACAGATGCCTCAGACATAGCTTGGGGAGCTCATCTGAATGGAAAGTGGATACAAGACAAGTGGCCTGCCAGACTACAGCATCTACATATCAACATGAAGGAGATGTTAGCAGTCCAGTTTGCATTAATGGCTTTCAAGGAGTTACTTCTTCCAGGGCAGGTGTTGATTCTAACAGACAACACAACTGTCATGTGGTACATCAACAAACAAGGGGAACACATTCTTATCCTCTATGCAGGCAAGCAATGATTTTGTGGGAGACTGCGCTCAGCTTGCAACTAAATCTTCAGGCAAGGTTTCTGCCGGGTGCACAGAACTCCTTAGCAGATGTGTTAAGCAGGCAAATCATGGATCCCCACGAGTGGAAACTGGATCTTCATGTATTTCGGAAATTGACAGTGTCATGGGGAACTCCAGACATAGATCTGTTCACTTCTCCACTAAACCACCAGCTGCCAAAGTTTTGCACGAAAAGGTTTCATCACACAGCTTGGAAAGTGGATGCTCTTTCTTTCAGTTGGAAAAATCTTCATGTGTATACCTTCCCACCTCTGCCTCTCCTTTCAAAGGTACTCCTAAAGGTCAGACAAGACAAGCCAAGGATGATTTTAATAGCTCCAGATTGGCCTCGGCAACACTGGTACCCATTACTGAGGAGTCTGGTAAGGAAGCCTCCATGGCCTTTACCTTTGATTCCACACCTATTGTCTCAGAGAGACGGTCATCTACTCAATGTCAAGCTTCACTCTCTTCATCTAACAGCCTGGCATATTCTGTTTTGAACCACAGCAGGTCTCAGCTTCCTCAACAAGTTTTGAATGTGATTTTGGAAGCCAGAAGACCTAGTACAAGGAAAGTGTACGCAGAAAAATGGAAGAGATTTTTATTTTGGAGTGCAGCAAAGGATTTGGAGGCTTCTGAGCCTAATTTGAGTGTGGCTCTTCAATATCTTACTGAGTTATTGGACAAAGGTTTGTCTTTCTCTTCCATTAAGATTCATGCTGCAGCAATTTCAGCTCACTATGATTGTGACCCACCATTGTTTTCTCATCCTGTGTTCAAGCAATTTCTTAGAGGGGCAAAGAATATAAGACCCCCACGTAGAGCTCCTACTCCTGCTTGGGACCTCAATTTTGTGTTGGAGAAACTTACTCTACAACCTTTTGAGCCTCGCGGCTACTGCTGAATTGAAATACTTGTCATGGAAGACTGCTTTTTGTTGGCCATTACTTCTGCAAGACGCGCTTCTGAACTGCAGGCCCTTGTGGCGGTTGAGTCTTTTTGCTTTTTCATAAGGATAGGGTCTCATTACGTACTAGTCCTTCCTTTATGCCTAAGGTGGTCTCTAGTGTGGCTTTAAGCCATACTATTCATTTGCCTACTTTTTATGCAGATCCCCAAAATAAGGGGAAAAGATTTTGCACACTTTAGATGTACACAGGCAGTTGCGTTATTATTTAAGCAGGACTAAGGATTTTAGGCAGTCTCAGCAGTTGTTTGTTTCTTTTGCTTTGAGTTCTCAGGGCAAGCCTGTGTCAAAACAAACTATTTCTAAGTGGATTGGGTTTTGCATTGCATTTTGTTATTCCCATCATGGCAAGGAGATTCCAGCTGGGATTAGGCCTCATTCCACTAGGGCTACTGCCACTTCAACAGCATTTCTAAGGGGGGTGGCAACTAAGGATATTTTGGAAGCAGCTACTTGGAGTTCAGTGCATACTTTCTCTAAGCATTACCACCTTCCTCTCTACTCTAAATCTAGGGCTGGTTTTGCCACGGCTATTTTGCAGGGCATGTTGACAGCTCCAGCTTCTTTATGATTTGCCAGCCTCCCTTACCTCTGCTTTGGGATTCTACCCAAGTGTTAGGACTGCAGCAATGTGAGATGAAGAACATAGTACAGTTTTGTACCTACCATAAATGTAGATGTTCGAAGATCCACATTGCTGCAGTCCAATTTACCCTCCCTCCTTCCCCTCTGTGTTTAGGGGTGGTTGTGTGGGTGGGGTTGTACTTTTGTAAATTTGTATATAGTGTACATATTTTTGGAAGAGGAGTGTTTGGTGTTTTTTGGTTTTGGCCTTATCTTTTTAGGGTCTTCTGACATCTGGGGCAAGAAAAGACTGAGGATATGACGTCGGTCATGCGCATTTGTACCCTGACGTCCTGACGTCAGACTAATGCGCCTTGACCGACGTCAGCCTTATACTTTGGTATTCGGGCCGACTGGGACAGCGGACTACCCAAGTGTTAGGACTGCAGCAATGTGGATCTTCGAACATCTACATTTATGGTAGGTACAAAACTGTACTTTTTCTGGCAAGTCATCATGTATTAAAGTAACTAATGACAAAATATTTGAGCTTCAGAAAATGTATGATAATGGAGAACTTGCTATTCTAGTAGATTTCTAAGTTTATATGAGCAATATTTAAAAATATGTCCCTGGTTCTGGGCTTTTGTCCACCCATTATTTATGACTTTGTCTAGAATTTTTGCAATAAGATGTTGAGAGGTCTGTTCCAAGTGGTAGCCAGTTTATTCAGGTGCCTGTTTTTTTTTTTCTTTGTTGCTGCCTGACAGAACTTCCACAGAGCCAGCAGTTGGCAGCACATGTACAGCATTTTAGCTCAAGGTTTTATAGTCCTTTTTTCCCCTTCTAGTTAGTAAAGTACCATTTATATATTATTTTATGCTTGTGTACCATAGTTTGATGTAAAAGAGAGAATATTTTTAATGTGGAAACTTATTTGAGTTGCCTTTGTTGTCATGTCAAATCCTGGTTTGTTTGACAATTGAAATATGAGCTGTGAAAATGTGTGCTGTTTTGCTAGTGCTTTGTAGGGCATGTGTATCATTTATTTAAACGTATTAAATGGATGCTGATTTTCTGTGCATCATATGTTTCTCACACACATTAGAAAACTAATGCATGCCACCTAGAAGTCATATGCAGTCACATATATTGTCTATGGTTCACAAAATTTAATTGGTGGCAATTTTTTCTCCCATAGCCAACTACCCTGCAGCGGAGGAGAGCTCTGCAGTAAGCTTCCACATAGTCTTAGTTAAAAAAAGGGGGGGGGAATATTCCAGAAATGTATACTTTTACTACAGACACTGTAAGCATTATGGCTCTTCAAGAAAGCTGGTAAAACATGAAAAAGCAAGCATTCTGTAATATTGCATGTTGTGTAGTCCAATCTCACCTTCATTTTTATATATGGGTTCAGAGCCGATCCTCGGCTCTGACTCGGCTGATTTACAAGCTCGAAGACTTCTGGTTGGCTCTTGGCTAAGCAGATATCCCATAGTGCACCAGTACAAACCCCAGATCTCGTTTACTGCGTCGGCGAGTTCGGTTGTGCTTCTATTCGCTCTGGCTAAGTGTTAAAATTCTTCTGTTTAAATTTTGTATTACAGTTATTACAGTGTTGTAAGGTGATATTTTCTTAGGCAATAGTGTTGTTTGCCCTTTTCGGTGCATTTCTGTGTGCCAGTTTAGAGTTCTTGTAGGCGCCATTGCGCTTTTTTCCTTATCAGGTAGTTTGTTAGTTTGTGGCGGTTTTCCGCTGATAGTTATCAGGGGCTCCTGTTATTCTGTTGTCTTTCTAGACCGTTATTGGCAGCTTAATTTCCTTAATCTGAGATTGTATTTTTGGCGGGGATCCGCTGGTTATTTGCTAAGGGTTGGAGTTCCTCCCTTAGTACGTTAGTTTTTTTCTTCTAATTGTTCCACATAGAGTTATACTTCTGTGTGTGTGCGTTTTCTGGTCTGTTTAAATTAGAAGACCCAGTTTCTGTCCCACCAGGCTAGGCCCGTTTAAGTTAGAGGACCTAGTCCTCGTGGTACTTCTTTCTGTACAGTAAGGCCCGTTTTAGTTACAGGACCTAAAAATTGTTACCCCATAGAATTATTTACAGTTTTTTGTGTGTGTGCATTTTCTAGTCTGTTTAAATTAGAAGACCTAGTTTCTGTTCCACCGGGCTAGGCCCGTTTAAGTTAGAGGACCTAGTCCTCGTGGTACTTTCTTCTGTAGGGCTAGGCCCGTTTTAGTTAGAGGACCTAGTCCTCTTCCCTCATTCTTCTTCCTTTTGTGTGTGTGTGTGTGTGTGTGTGTGTGTGTGTGTGTGTGTGTGTGTGTGTGTGTGTGTGTGTGTGTGTGTGTAATGTCTAAAGAGAGTAAGGAACACAAACCTTCGGGTTTTAAGAAGCGCATGAAATGCTCCCAAAAGATGTCTTTAACGGATGGCCATAGTAGCTGTGTCTACTGTTTAGGGGCCATCCACCTGCAAGAATTGTGCTTGTCTTGCCATGCTTTCTCTCCTAGCGTGTTACAGGAGAGAAAGAACAAGCTTATACTCAAGGGTCTACTAAAATCATCTTTTGAGGAAGTTCTGTCCAGTTCTTCGGCTTCCTCCAAGTCTGACAAATCTTAGTCTTCAAAAAGTACTTCTCTGGCGTCGGCTGGTGTCTCGGAGCTGCCTTCTAAACAGTAAAAATCTGCCTCCTTGACTCCACTGCCTTCAGAGCCGAAGGAGAGCACCATTGTGGTGTCAGAGTCGGTTCCAAGTGTTTCAGAGCCGATCTCAGAACTGATTGAATCAGCAATTGAATCTGCTTCTTGGAGCCGGTCTGTGGATTCCCTACCAGTTTCCATGTTACTAAAGTCTCCAGTGCCCCCTAGATCAGGATCCCCTACAATGTCTTCCAGTTCTTCCAGGAGCCTTTTGGAAGAAGATGTGGAGAGTGTAGTGCTGAGACTCCTGAAGTAGTCTTCCTTACCAAAATTATTGTTGGCTCCGACCCAGTCTGCTCCGGAGCCACTCGATCCAGCTTTGCCCTTTTCTGCTATTCCTCCTCCGAGCCATGTTGGCCCTTCGGAGCCGGAGTGCTTGGTGCCACCGGAGGTACCATCGGTTCCAGCTCCCTTTGTCGCTGCTTTGGAGCCAACACGCTCTGTGCCATCCATCATGTCCAGGGGCCGAAGCTGTCCTGTCGGCCCCTGGCCATGATGGATGGCACCAACCTTTGTCTCTTTGGAGCGGGGGAGGTCTTCGGACCTGGAGAGGATGGCGTTTGAGATGATGAGGAGTGTGCTGTCTCATTCTCCAGCCCCCACCAGTGGTATCAGCACTCTTCCCCCGAGGGCACCCACTTTGGTCTCAGCCCCTACTTTCTCCGGAGACAGCAGAGATCCTCAGCCTCAGAAGCCATCGGCTGGTGGCCCCCAGTCTTCAGAGGCCTCCCCGGAATGCCCTTTCTAGGAGCATCCCCGGAAGAGGCTATGTAAGAGGAAGCATGTTGACTCCCAGAATGAGTCCTTGACATCGGACACTGACCTCAAGGAGTCGGAAGGGTCCCCCAAGTCATCCTCTGATGATGTCTCATTCATGGACATCTTGGAGATTCTTAAGCAAAGGTGCGACTGGTACACTGTCAACCCTTATGATGAGTAGTCGGTGTACCTGAAGGCTTTTGAGTCTCAACCTTCTGCCTCTTGGGTGTCTCCACCTTTCGATGAACTAATGGATCTAGTTAGTCGATTGGTGTGGGATACTCCTGATGCCGTGGAGCCAGTCCCCAGGAGACCCAATAAGTTTCTGTCTGCTCCTCCTGGTAAAGAGTTTTTGTCTAAGGGTGTTCCCATAGATGCGGCCACAAAGAAGGAGCTGGCGGAGACTTCTTCCTCTGTTCATCCGCCAAATAAGGATTCTCGACAGATGGACAGATTTGGGAAGCGTATCTTTAGTTCAGCGGCATTTACCCTTCTATCATTGAACTATCTCGCTCACTTCACGAGATTACAGAGGGATCTCCTCGAGGAGTTAGGAGATTCTGTACAAGCTGAGAGTACTGAGGGAGTACCTGACAAGATCTCTGCTCAGTTGTCCACATTAAATTCTGTAGTTAACTCCTCCATGCGGCTTATCTCCTATGTGGCTGATGGAGCTAGTAGAGCAGCGGGTTCAGGAGTTGCCGTGAGGTGTCACTCCTGGATGCGCTTGTGTAATTTTGCGGAACTGTTCAAGTCTACTTTCACCAATGCCCCATTTGATGGTTCCTCATTGTTTGGTTCCAAGGTAAAGGACACACTCACTCAGTGTGATCAAGAAGGAAAGACGCTTTCTGCCATGGGAGTACATTTTGCTGTTCTCTCTTGACCATACCCCAAAAGTCAAAGGGGCAGTAAAATGTGGTTCAAAAAGTCCCAGATTGTCTTTCCGGACACACACGGTGAATCCTCCTTCAGAGGCAGAGGAGGAGGAGGAAATGGGAGACATCGCCCTAGTGGGAGGGGCGATCTGCAATACTAGCAAGGCCGTGATTCCTTTTGGGGATGGCCTTAGCGCTCCTCGGGAGTCACATTTCTTTGTATCCAGAAGCCTAGCTAAATGTCACTCAAGACAAGTGGGTACAAAGAATTGTTACCAGAGGCTATAGCATACCCTTTTCCCTTCCACCGATTGTTTCCAAGAAGATCCCAGATGTACCACCAAATCACAGGGATCAGGCAACTGTGGAGATCAACAAGTTGCTTTTAAAAAGAGTCATCCAGTCCATCCCAGCGGACCAGATAGGATCCGGAACTTACTCCAGGTTCTTTTTAGTACCAAAATGAACTGGAGATTGGAGGCCAATATTGGACCTCAGCAGGTTAAACGAATCCGTGAAGAAGGACAAGTTCCGGATGGTAACTCTGCATTTGATACTCCCGTTGTTAGGGAAAGACTATTGGATGTTCTCTCTAGATCTCCAAGACGCCTACTACCATATAAAAATGGACAAGACATCCAGGAGCCATCTACGCTTCCGGCTGGGAGGCAGTCATTATCAGTTTCGTGCTCTGCCCTTTGGTCTCACCACAGCCCCCAGGGTGTTCACCAAATGCATGGCAGTAGTGAGCTGTTACTACTGCCAAATGCATGGCAGTAGTGACAGCTCACCTGAGATGTCAAGGATTCCAGGTGTTTCCGTATTTGGACGACTGGCTGCTGACCGCCCCCACCAGGCATCTACTCCTCCAAAACAGAGATGACAATATTCAACTTTGTGCTCAGTTAGGGATCTCCATAAATTGAGAAAAATCTGCATTATTGCCCTCTCAATCTGTTATTTTTATAGATGCAGAGGTAGACACAGTGAACATGAAAGCTCGTCTCCCTGCTGACAGTGCACAAAACTTAATCTTTCAAATTCAGCATCTTCTTCCGTTGCAGAAGGTCAGAGCGAAGTGGGTTCTTCAGCTCCTCGGGACTATGGCATCCACCATTCTATTAGTACCATTAGCCAGGTTGCACATGAGAATTCTCCAGTGGCTTCTGTCTTCCCATTGGTGCTTCCAATATCTCGCATATCCTGCTGACGGAATCCTGCAAGAAGGACCTTCTTTGGTGGATAGCTCCCAACCAGTTGATCACGGTGCTCCCTTTGTTCCTTCCTGACCCATTGCCACTGTGACCACGGATGCCTCCCAGATCGGGTGGGGTGCATTATTTTGGCACTGCTGTCCATGGCACATGGCAAGAAGACGAGGTTCACCTGTTTATCAATGTTCTGGAGATGAGGGTGGTGCTCCTGGCATTGCAAGCACTTCAAAACCTTCTTCCTCTCAAGACTATTCCGATACAATCAGACAGCATGTCAATAGTTTGGTATATCAACAAACAGGGCGTTACCAGATCTTACCCAGTCTGTTGAGAGGCCATGCGAGTTTGGGAATGGGCAATTTCTTCCCAGCGCTTTCTGGTTGCAATGCACATTCCAGGGACGGCCAACGTGATAGCTGACAAGCTCAGCCAGGTCATCCTACTGCCTCATGAGTGGTCTCTGAAACAGGAAACAGTGGATCAGATTTTCTGCAAATGGGGACAGCCTTGCTGCAATCTCTTTGCCAGCCCTGTCAATACCAAATGCAGCAGCTAATTTTTCCCTCATTCTCCCTCCGGGGGAGACACCCAGAGACGCTCTGGCTCACAAATTGGCACATGGGACTTCTGTATGCTTTTCCTCCATTTCCTCTCATTTTCAGAGTGATTCAGAAACCCAGTCGGCTGGGAAGCATGTTGATCCTCATTGCTCCTTACTGGCCTCGTCAGATCTGGTTCCCTTTTCTTGAGCCTCTTCTCCTGGACGATCCTTGGATCCTGGACTCCGCTCCAGATCTGTTGACTCACATGTCAGGTTCGCTACATCCCTCAATCCTCACCCTCAGGTTGACAGCGTGGCTGCTCCAGTTCCATTCCTAGTCAGGCTTCATGATGTATCATCCTCAGTATCACATATTCTTATGTCCTCCCATAAACCTTCAACTAGGAGGCTGTATGGCAGTAAATGGAAAAGATTTTCTATTTGGGCACAGAAAATGAATGTAGATCCCTACACTGCTTCTATCCCTGTGATTTTGGAATTTCTCTCTGAGCTTTTTCAACAAGGAGCTGCCGTCGCCACCATCAGAATCCAATTGGCAGCGATTTCTCATTTTCACTTAGGGTTTCCAGATAACTTAATGTCTCATAAGCTATGCAAGACCTTTTTGAAAGGAATCACACTTTTTTTAGACTACCACTGCATGGACCTGTGGCTTCTTGGCATTTAAATTTTGTTATCCAAACTGACTTCTCCCCCATTTGAACCTTCACACTCATCTTCATTGAAATTTTTGTCTTGGAAGACTTTGTTTTTGGTAGCTATTACGTCAGCTAGACGGGTATCGGAGCTACAAGCCTTGTCCGTTAAGCCACCTTATTTGGTCTTTCACAAGGACAGGCTGTCACTGCGTACTAATCCCTCCTTTGTCCCCATAGTTTGTTCCCCTGCTACCTTAAATCAATCCATAGAACTCCCAGTTTTCTTCCCTAATCACCGTAATGCAGCTGAATACCATTTTCATCAGCTGGACGTTCATAGACAACTACGTTTTTATTTACCATCCCATTTTCAGATACATTATATTTGTTACCCCATTCCTGGGATGGTGGGGGTTTAGGGTATGCAATGCCCTTACTATACTCCATTTTGTCCCTGTTTAAATTTTTCATCTTACGGTATTTTATATTGTTACTCAAATCATCTATACTTTTAAAAATTCTATAATGCTCACATCTAAAATCTGCATACTGTCTGTGTGTAGAAATTGCTGTATCCAATTCAGTAGCTCTGTCCATTAATTGAGTAATATTTTTTTCATTGTTAGATACAATCAATTTCATATAGTCAAAGCCATGTTTATCAAATAACGCAGTTAATTCTAGAAAAAAATTAGAATCAGATTTTGAGCCACTAGGATACCTCCACATTCGTAACCCTTTAGGTACAATTTTTTCTTTGAGGCATTCCATTAAATAAGCATTGTCCATTTGTAAACGTTTTATCTTAGATAAATAATATTCAAACTCTTCTAAAAGTAAATGTAAACTTTTATTACCAGTCTCATTTTGGTTTACTTGTCCATTTTGTAGGGAAATAGTAGCAGAAATCCAGTCTTTTAAATGAATCCCCCTCCATTAATTCCCTTTTAAAACTGAGAGCCTTAAACAGATGATTATTTATTTATATATGTATTTATATATTTATTCATTGCTCTTTTAAAAAATGGTGAAGTGGATGATCTTTTTTATATATTTTTTATATCTATTAACATGTATTTATTTAACATTTTGTCATTGACATCACAGTTTGTATTGCCCTTTTAAATTTTTGTTACTTAGGGGGAGTGGCTACTGTCATCTGAAGCACAAAGAGAATTTTTAAAATGTGTTCTGTGTTTGATCTTAATTTGTCTGATGAAGTTCTTTTGTTGAGGATGAAAGCGCTTACCAGCTTTCTATTGTCTTACAATAATTTTTTTTGCTTTACTTTGTGGACTACCAGCATTTTCTACAGCATCAGTATGCCAGTGGTTTTATTTACAGCGGACCAAGGAATTTAGTAAATCAGATCAACTATTCATTTCCTTTTCTGACTCCAGATTGGGCTTACCAGTTTCTAAAGTGACACTATCTAACTGGATTTCCACTTGCATAGTCTTTACCCTGCAGGATCAAGGCTCATTCTACCAGGTGACTGTCTACCTCTGCAGCCTTTCAAGCCAGGGTCCCACTTGATAATATTTGTGCAGCAGCTACGTGGGCTAACCCTCACACTTTTATTACACATTACAAATTGGCTTTAGCTTCCAGGTGGTAGAGCATCCTTTGGCTCCACAGTGCTTAGGAGTATTTTCCAGTGAGCCACCCAAGAATAAGGCGCTAGGGACGCTGTCCCATATGTAAAAATAAATAAAGAAGTTATGTACTCCCCATAACATTCCATGTTGATAGTCCATCTCACCCTTCATTTTTACCAACCTGCCCTCCTGCCCCCATCCTGGAAGATCTGGAGAGAACAATAATAATAATTTGGTTATCTTTGATTGGAGACCCTTTAGTATTGGTTTGTCTGTTATGGGTTTTTTTTCTAGTGAGCAGCAAACAAGATCTGTGGTTTGTACTGGTGCATTATAGGATACCTGCTTAGCCACGAGCCAACTAGAAGTCTTCAAGCTTGTAAATCAGCCGAGTTGGAGCCGGGGATTGGCTCTGAACCCATATGTAAAAATGAAGGGTGAGATGGACTACCAACATGGAACATTATGGTTAGTACATAACTTCTTTTTTTTACCCACTACCCTTTATTCTACCAAAACAAACACTTTGAACTCAGATTTTCAGTACATCATCTGTTGACTATTACCTCACTTGAATGGTAACACTAAATTTCTGCAGTGTTCATTTGAAATGAGATTTACAAAACTATTTGCAAAATAACATTTGTAAAATGACTTCCACAGAAGTGTACACCATTTTGACAGAAGGGTCCCTAAAATGACTACCCTAAAAATGTCATGCCAATATCCCACTTAGTTAAAAAGTTATACCATACATATCTGCTATGGATAGGGCTTTAAATGTGTTCAACAATTACCATAATGCTGCTAATACTTAACATTCTGATGCGAAAATTTCACATACAATTTAAAATACATATGAGAAAAAAATGACACTTGTATTTCTCTATAGTTATTCCATTTAAGACACATCCCTTCTCAAACTCTCATCAGTTACTGCCATATTACTTTTTTCATAGCCATGAATGCTTCTCCATTACAATTTTAATCAGATTTTCAAAGTTTGCCACTAACCTGTGGTACCAGTCCATTGTCTTTGTCCATCTAAGCAAGCTTCCATATGTCCTTCATGCCACTCTGTATGTCTGGAGGCTAGAACATGGCACTGTTTCCATCTCTCCTTCAGACTTTTGTATTCCTTTAAAAAAGAACTATCTGTCCCTGAACCCCACCTTCTGGGACCTCATTCTCATCCACCAATATTGTGGGACCAGGACAGGAATGCGTCATTTATTTATTTATTTTATTTATTTAACATTTGTTGACCGGGAAAGTCCGACTAGGTTCCACAGATCCTGTTTTCAGCGGAGGCCCGGGGAGAAACACTCCAGAAGCATGTCTTTAGAAATACTAGAGGTGAAAAAATAGAGGTGTCATACTTTCTGAATCAGCCCTCCAGCTCTCAACAGCTTTCCTGGCATCTTCTGAATTCACAAATGTTTTTTGATGATCTTAAATTGTACGCTCAAGACCACTGACCACAACAACTTAAGATCCAATGTTGTTTGCTGTAACTGGATTCAATCTGTGGGAATTCAGATCTGACACTGGCCAATTCCAAAGTCTTTTACTCACTTGGTTCTGCCTCCCTTACCCATAAACTCCTACTTCTCACCCTAATCCTCAGATCTAGTTTGCTGCCATCCAGGTTAGCAGTTCAGTCTTGGATTTGCTTCGTGTACCCTTTGAGATATCACTAGTGCAGTATTATTTCTTCCTAAAGTTTACTCTCTTACCTTGTTTTACGTTTAGGTAGGTAGGTAGTTTTAGTGAGTTTAATTACTTGGTTTATTTATTTATTTTTTTTATTAGTGTTTACCACCCTTTTTGGACTTTGTCTTGTATACTTGTTAGTGTTCCAGTAGTTAATGAGTGTAGTGTTTTTAATGTTTTGTACTTTGGTGTTTACTGTGGTTTGAACATGGATAAAGGTTTTAGGAATTGTGTGGTCTGCACACACAAATTCCCATTGCAGGATGCACACCTTAAATATCTCTATTGCTTGGGCCATTTACATCAAAGCTGTTAGTGGTCAGTTTGTGAGGGGTTTTGGTCCAGGGCCTTTAATGTACACAAGGCTAAGTTAGTCCTCAAAGGATTTCTTCCCTCCAGGTCTTTGGGTGCTTTTTCCTCCACTCCGAAGGCTGGATCCAAGAAGCATTGTACATAGGACTCCCAAGTCTTCAAAAGGGGATTAAAAGAGATCCTCTTCTTCATCTGTCTCTGCTCTTTCTAGTTTGGGCTGACTGGATCAGACGATCACATGACCTTCGTGTTCCCCAGCTTTCTCAATGCTGACATCAGCTTTGACTCCTCAGAGCTGATCTCCGTTAGTAACTTCAATCAGTAAGGCTTTGGCTCTGAGTCTTCCAAGCCCCTTTCTAATTAAAGGGGGCCCATCTGTTAGAGGAGTTTCCCTCTTCTCCCCCTCCACAGCACCATAGCCATCGCTGGAGTCTTCTTCCTCTCTGGTTCTGAACTTCTCTGACTTGAATCTGATGGACAGGTTCTTCTTCCTGCAAAAGCCCTTCCAAATCCCCTGTTGGTGGCATCATCCATATGGTCATTGAGGTTGATGGGCAGCATTATGTCTTCAGATTTTGAGCATCTGGTGAGATTCTTTTTACAAACACAGATGTAATTAGGACTTATTCCTTTGGCTACAGGTCCGGGCCTGGACCTAGGGCCATTGACTTCTCGGCTTCCTTCGTCAGCCCCTTGGATCCAAGATCTTTGGGCCTGGTTGCATTACCACCCTTGAGGTTGGATCCAATGACTTGGCTATCCTCGATTCCAACCCAGGTCTTGGTTATGTTGACTCCGACAACTGTGGGGCCATTGAGACCTCAGAGCAGTGGTGTCAAAGCGGGGATCTCTCCCACTTGGGACTTCAGCTTTAAACAGCTCATCTCCAGTGTCAAGTATATGGGCTGGAGGTAGCTTTCTTGGTTCCAGGGTTATCTATAGTACCTTTGAGTGCCAGGACACTTAGTTCCGAGAGGCCAGCTTCTACTTCAGCCTTCCATATTGTAGAGAGGATGCTCTCTGCTCAAGAGATGGCTTGGGTTTCAGCAGCTGGTGTCCCTTCCCCTTTTTCGTCTGGGCCTGTGACTAGTCATCAGTCAACTCCTGGACAGCATGCATCAAGTGAGTCTTCATAGTGCCCCCATGGTGGAGCTCTCTGTCTCTTTCCCTTCCTTCCCAGCTTTGCTGGAGTGGGGGTTTTCAAGGAAGAAGATGTGTAAGAAGAAACACCTGGACTCTCCAGAGGAGTTCCTCACAGAAGGTACTGACCTCCAAGGAAGGAGGGGGGTCCCTTAAGTCTCCACAGGATGATGCCTGTTTTAGTGATCTGTTGGAGCTGCTTTGCCAACGTGGACATCAGACTACCAAAGCCCCTTTTCTAGAGTAGTCAGTATTCTTGGAGGCTTTCAGCATAGGCCCATCCTTGCCTGGGGGCTTCTCCCTCTGGATGCTCTTATAGACCTACTGTCCTGGAGGGCATGGAAAGAGCCTGCCATGGTGGAGCTGATTCCCAAGAAACCAGACAAGATTCTTGATTCCCTCCAAAGACTGACTGCTTTGGAGTAAGGGCCCAGTCATAGATGCATTTCTGATGGCAGTAGCCACCAAGAAGGAGATTTCTGAGGAGAGCTCCTCAGTCCACCCCCCAAAAAAACAAGAAGTATCTGGCGTTGGACTGTTTTGGAATGCACTCCTATGCCTCAGCTACTTTTACTGAGAGAGTTTTTAATTGTTTGTCTCACTTGACAAGGCTTCATCGCGATTTGGTGTCTGAAGTGTCCAACGTATCCATGAGGCTCATTTTAAACACAGCTGATGGAGAGTCCCAAGCGGCTTGCTCTGGCATTGTCATTCAGTACCATCTGGATGCATTTATGTAACTTTGTGGACTGCTTCAAGGCATCCTTTGTCATTGCCTGTCATAGTATTTCTGACTTCAATTAATTTTTACGTATTTATACTCTCATTACCTGTGTAATCCAGTTCAGGGTCACAAAGCCAGGAATTGTCCTGATATTCAGTGAGCACAAGTCGTAGAAACTCCTCCTGATTTTTGAGCCTGTCCATAACTGGTTTTACACACACAAACTATTTCTCTCCCTCTCTAATGGCAGGCTGACATACAGACAGTTTAATGGAATGCCAGTTCACCTATTGTACATCTCTGGGACAGAGGACAAACTAGAGCATGTGCGAAAAATCCCATGAGAACACAGGGAAGTTGTGCAGATTAAACACAACAGAACCTGACTGAGGAATGAGCTGCAAAGCTAAAGACAGTATGACTTTTCGACTGTATAAAAACTTGTACATTCTGAGCCCACTTGATTTTATATTTACACATTTTAGAGAAATTCTGATGTACATGTTTAGGTCATTCTGCAGTAGCCTAAGCTTACATGGGTTATATTCTCCCCAGGATATGACAACCACCCAGCTTCCAAAGCTTAATGGTACCTTCCATATGCCCTAACTGCTGTACAGTTCAAGGAGAACAGTATAAAGTGAGTGGTTAGGCCTCCAAAACTTCAGGATTTTCTTGCTGCGGACATCCTCTCTTCCCTGTGGACTTCAAGTATTCATCGTTCAGGTAGCACTTCTCTAAAGCTGGACAGATAAAGTACCCAGTTGGGAAATTCCTTTCACTATCACTTTTGTGAAGAAAGGTTTGTTTTTTGTTAGAAATTATTACTAAGAGCTAGGGCTGGCATTTTTAGTGGTTTGTCACTACATTTACATTAAATGTGACATTTTTAGTCATGATTCCCCTTGAGGAAATACCTTCAAAAATTTTATTATTGAGAGAAAGAGTTTTACTTTTCTTTAGCACATTACAGCTAGGGGCTAGGACTTGAGGTTTTGGGGGTTGTAATTACATAATGTACCATAAAACTTGAATTTTCAGTTAGGTGGTTCACCAACACTTCAATACTCTGCTACCCACTTTTGAGGGCTTTTTTGTTAGAGCATAAACAAGCTTTGGGCTGTTAAGTTCTACCCATCCCCGTTAGCAAGAATAAATTTGTATGGGAGTCTTGGATCTTCAAGATGGCTTCTTCCTAATCACCTCAGCTGCCAATAAGTGACTGCTGTGGCCATTTCTTGTACCTCAGACTGCTCATCGATTTTTCTCGATCCCTGTGGTGTTGCTCCTCAGAAGCCATTAAGAACCACGAAACAGACATGTCCTGTTTGGATGCTTGCTGTTATCTTTTGGTGAGGGAGAACCACACATGACGGCTTTGAAGGAATGCACCCAATGGAAATTCATTACTTGAGAAAGGGACCCATCCTTGAGTTGGTCTTTTTTTTGACTGGGGGGGTCCCCCATATAAAGAAAACAGAAAGTTGAGCATTTTTCTCCTGGTTTTTAAAGAATGTTCAGGGGAGATTTGTTGTCTTTTGCTTAGGGCTTATTTCAAGCCTTTCTTTTTTTTAATTTTGACTCTTCCCAAAATTTTAGAAGTAAAAGATTTCCTCAAGATTCTGATTCACTGTCTGAGAGACATGAATTTGTTTTTGATTGTGTTTCTCGTGCGCCTGCACCTCAGGAGGGGAGGGATCCGATTCTGAAGAAAGTTTAGCCTCAGAATCCCAATTTGAAGAGTTGTCTTTTTCTGTTACTGTAGCTGGAATGAAAGAGTTGTTTCAGTGGGAGCAAAAAGAAATTATAATATATTTGCTGGGATTTTGTGACTTATTACAAGTATATTGAAGCCTGTCTTGCCAGCATTAGAGGATGTTTTCTTAGCAGCCAGCATTTCCCAAAAAGTTTAAGTTATATAAGGTTCCTCTGGCCCACAAATTTCTCTTTTCAACCCCAGATCATATTCAGACTCTGGAGTGATCTATTTGTCAAAACCATCTTCTGACAAGTATCCTTTGGCAGCTAACCCTGTTTTTTCTAATACAGATGGGAAATGCATTTGATAGATTTAGGAAGAAAGATTCTTCGTCTGTCTTAACCTTCAGAACATTGCTAGGCTCATGCATCCAAGTTTCTGCTGGCTTATTTTGATAATATGCAAAAGTTAATTATGGATCTCCCTTTCTCAGAGATGAAGACATCTATAAATTCTTTATCGTCTTCTATGAACTGATAACCAAACACTCGTTAAAATGTTCTTGCGACTCTGTTTATGCTGTATGTAGTACAGCTGTACTGAGTCAGCAATGAGAATATTTGCATGGCAACATTCTCGGAATTTACTAGAGGATGTCAAAACTGAGATCCTGAATGCTGCCCTGAATAAAGAGGTATTATTTGGCCCATCCTCTGATTAGGTCCTTAATAGATTTAACAAAAGAGAGAAAGATTAATTTAGGGGTTCACTCTGATTTGTCAACCCTCCATGCCAAAATATAATAGGAGTTTCCCTTGCAGTTCAGGATCTTTTTATACAGAACAGAATAAGCAGCCTGAGCAAGGTATAGTTAAGCAAAAATTCAGAAAGCAAGGGTAGTGAGTTCATAAAAGAAGGGAGGATCCTACTAAAACCAAGAACAGTCAGAAAACGCAGACCGACTATATGTCCCTTCATGTTTTCTCCCCTTTCAGCCATGACATTTCAGTGAAACTGTCCCTAAGTCTAGGTCTTCACTTCCCTCTGTTCCTCCAGGTAACTTTAGAAACTGGGTTCTGAGACTCATTCAGAAACAACTGGCACTCATTTGGGAGCCTCTGTTATCCAATATGCAGATGATGTTATTCTAATTTGTGAAGCAAACACATTACCTGAACTATAAGAAAAAAAAAAAGAAAAAAACAGTAAACTGTTTCTCTTCCATTTTGTCTTAGCTCAAACGTTCTTGCCTTCTATTAAATGCTAAGAAAAAAAGGCTAATGCTGTGCATATGCAAGTCTCTGAACAAGAACAAAAATATCTTCTGTTTTCATCAGCTAACAAAACTTCTGTGGACACTTGTCTCCTATACAAAACTTCTTGGAGTCAGAATCTGTGAGCAGCTAAAGTGCAGTTTACATTTCCAGCCAGCTAAGAAAACAAATCGGTACTTATGTATTATCACAACCACAATTTCGCATTTGCGAAATTCGCATACTTCCAGCGAAACAAGACCGTTAAACATTGTAAGGAGTCATTCAAACTCCTCCTTGCTGACAACAAAGTTTGGATTAGCTTCTGGAAGACAATGTAAAAAAATTATTTTCCTAATTAGCGTGCATTACAGATGCACTCTTGATTTGTGATGGCAAATGGAATGAGTAATTACAAATTGCTCCAGGTTCTACAAACTGTAGCCCTCTGTGCACATCTATTTATTAAGCTACAGTGGTGATACCTCTGAAGTGGATCAAGAAATGCATGCTATTCTAAAGCTGTATTCTCTCACTTAAAAATGATCCCATCGTACATTTCACATGCAGGCATTTGCATTAAAAACAGTGCAGTCTATCATTAGAAGTAATGGTACTTGGCTATTATTGCTGGACAGTTTGGAGAAGAAATAACACAATTAATCTGACGAAGTGCAAAAAGTAAAAATGTTAAAAGCATTCAGCACTGTTAAGATGATGATGTTCTTCATTCCACATTGCTGCAGTCCTAACTATTGGGTAGTCCGCTGTCCAGTCGGCCCGAATACCAAAGTATAAGGCTGACGTCGGTCAGGGCGCATTAGTCTGACGTCAGGGTTCTAATGCGCATGACCGACACCATATCCTCAGTCTTTTTTGCCGCATGGTCCGATGCAGAAGCAGTTTTGCGAGTGCAGGTTGGCGTTCTGAAATTTTCTGAAGTTGGAGTTTCAGACCGAATCAAAGTTGGCTAAGTACCCGTTGGGAACATTTTGTTTTTCTTGCCTCAGTATTTTACCGGATGTCAGAAAAAGTGAATAACTGTATTTCTTGTGGGAAACAGATACCTCATAGGGATTACCATACCTTGTGTATACCTTGTTTAGGGCCTGAGCACGACGTTGTTGGATGCCGCTCTTGTGCTAGATTTAACAAACGCACTATTAAGAGATGGTTAGACTGTGCCAGGTTAGTGTTTGGGAAGCGTTGCAATTATAAAATGCCGTCGGATGCTCCGACGCCCGCTTCGCCCAAAAAGCGCAAGGACAAAACAGCAAAGCCTAGGGTTGAGGAACCGGCAGTCCCAGACGTCGGTTCTTTAGAAGGCTCAGTGGAGCCAGAGGTTTTGCCAGGAGTTTCTTTGGAGTCTCAGGCAGAGACTTTACTGTTACAGGATGTGCCCTCTCAGGAGGTAGGCCAGGCTGAGGGGGCTTCTCAGGTAACTGTTCTTCCCTCTCTTCCTAAGGTAGTTAGAGCCTCTCCTTCTGTTTCCAAAACTTCTTTGAGAGGTAGGCCAAGTTTAGCTTCAGTGGGAGCTTCTCCTAGCACTTCAGGTTCTGTGCCTAAGAAACATATGCTTAAAATGGCAGAAGATTTGATTACTATGATTAGAGGTTCTATGCCCCCTCCTGATAAGAGGCCTAGGGTGGAACCTGAGTTTGAGAGTTTTGAACAGTGTTCAGAGGCTTCTGAGTCTTCTGGCTGAAGATTTGCAGGAGTATCCTCCTTATTCTGATTCTGATGTGGATGATTCCACTCCTACAGCTTCTCCTCCTGAGGATTTCTCATTTTCAGAGACTCTGCATTCCATGAGGGAACACTTTAAATGGGAAGGCCAGGATTACTCTGATTCCAGGAAAAGGCTTAGGGAATTCTTGTTTTTACCCCAGCATAGGCCCTTAGCTATACCTCCTGTGTTGAATGTGGTGGAAGATGTTTTTGCAGAGGCTTCCCTGAATCCTGATTCTTTGCCTCCTGCTCCTGTTAAACCTGATAGGTACTATAGGGTGCCTGAAGCTCATAAGTATCTTTTTAAGAGTCCTAGGGCAGACCCAGAAACTGTTTCTCAGGGACCTAAAGGTGTTAAGGCCTCTGTTGTTAAAAACCCTGTTCCCACTGATAAAGAGGCAAGGGCTTTGGATAGATGGGGAAAGAAAGTGTATACTTCTTCCACTTTAGCCATGAGGGCGTTGAATTGTCAGTTTCACATGCTAAAATATCAAAATTATCTCCTTTCACAATTGAAATCTAAGGTGGATGCTTTGGCGGAAGGTATTGAGTGTAAAGAGTTGCTGGATTTAGTTCATGTGTCTGAACAAGTGGGTAAGCATTCTTTGCAATGTGGTTTTGATGCTGTACAGGCCTCCTCGAGGGTGGCTGCCACTAGTTCTGTTCTTCGAGGCATGCCTGGTTGAGGGATCAGAATTTAGCCGAGCATGTTAAGACAAGGATTTTGGATGCTCCTTTACAGTCTGATGTGTTGTTTGGTTCACCTGTGGAAGCAGTTTTAAAGAAAATGGAGGACAAAGCTAAGTCTATGCAAACTGTTAAAGATTTTTGCAGGTGCAGCCACGAAGTTTAGTAGAAATTGGCCTACTAAGGGATGGACATATCCTGCTTATGATTCCCAGTCTAGGGGTAGGTCTAGTCGTGGTAGGGGCAGAGCTCAAGGTTCTTTTAGGCCTAGAACAGGCAGTTCACCTGCTCAGACTTCTGGTGAGGGCAGGGGTCAGTCCTTTCGTAAACAGACCCAATGACCTGCCTTTTCAGCTGCCAGTAGATTCTCGTCTGGCAGCTCCTTTGGGAGGAAGACTGTCTCTTTTCAAAGAAAATTGGGATTTAATTACTCAAGACAGATGGGTGTTGGATATCATTCACCACGGTTACAGGTTTTATTTCCATACATTGCCCCCTTTCAAAGGCATGCCAGACATTCCTCCTCCACAAAGGACAGAGGCTCACAAGCAAATTTCTCTGTTACTCCAAATAGGGGCCATTCAGCCAGTCCCTGTATCAGAAAGAGGCCTAGGATTTTATTCTCGCCTGTTCCTAGTACCAAAGAAGGGGAACACGTGGAGACCAATTTTGGATTTATCTATCCTCAACACTTATCTGGACATTCCAAAGTTCAAGATGTTGACGTTACAACAGCTTTTACCTCTGCTGGGCAAAGATCACTGGATGGTAACTTTAGATCTCAAGGAAGCTTACCTTCATGTGCCTATAAGACTAAGTTGCAGGAAGTATCTGCGTTTCGAGCTGGAAATTCTCATTATCAGTTCTCTGCATTGCCCTTTGGCTTATCTACTGCCCAGAGTATTCACAAAGGTTCTGGCTCCAGTGATAGCTTACTTCAGGCTACAAGGAATTCAAATCTATCCTTACTTGGACGATTGCCTGATTCTGGCTCAAGAAAAGGAAGACCTTCTACAGCATCTGGAATATGTTATAGCAGTGCTAAGATGCCTAGGGTATTCTGTGAACGAAATAAAGTCCAGTCTAGTACCCTCTCAAGACATGTGCTTTCTGGGTGTGAGACTGAATACAGCAGCCCAGATGGCCTTTTTAACCCCGGACAAACAACAGAGTCTATCCTTTACTTCCATCAACTATCTCATCAGTCCGTGCTGACTGCAAGGACAGTCCTTCAAGCATTAGGGTTCATGGCATCTTGTATTCTGGTGCTTCCCAATGCCAAACTGCATATGAGGAAGCTGCAATGGTATCTCAAAATGTATGGACACAGCACTGCCAGGATTTGGACACTGTCATTCAAATAATACCTTGCCTTCAAAAAGAATTTTTGTGGTGGGCTCAGGAATGTCACCTAAACAAGGGACTCTCTGTGACCCGGCCAGAGGCGAGTCAGATTTTAACGACAGATGCCTCGGACATTGCTTGGGGAGCTCATCTAAATGGAAAGTGGATACAAGACAAGTGGCCTGCCAGACTACAGCATCTACATATCAACATGAAGGAGATGTTAGCAGTCCAGTTTGCATTAATGGCTTTCAAGGAGTTACTTCTTCCAGGGCAGGTGTTGATTCTAACAGACAACACAACTGTCATGTGGTACATCAACAAACAAGGGGGAACACATTCTTATCCTCTATGCAGGCAAGCAATGATTTTATGGGAGACTGCGCTCAGCTTGCAACTAACTCTTCAGGCAAGGTTTCTGCCGGGAGCACAGAACTCCTTAGCAGATGTGTTAAGCAGACAAATCATGGATCCCCACGAGTGGAAACTGGATCTTCATGTATTTCAGAAATTGACAGTGTCCTGGGGAACTCCAGACATAGATCTGTTCGCTTCTCCACTGAACCACCAGCTGCCAAAGTTTTGCACAGAGGTTACATCACACAGCTTGGAAAGTGGATGCTCTTTCTTTCAGTTGGAAAAATCTTCATGTGTATGCCTTTCCACCTCTGCCTCTTCTTCCAAAGATGCTCTTAAAGGTCAGACAAGACAAGCCAAGGATGATTTTAATAGCTCCAGATTGGCCTCGGCAACACTGGTACCCACTACTAAGGAGTCTGGTAAGGAAGCCTCCATGGCCTTTACCTTTGATTCCACATCTGTTATCTCAGAAGGACGGTCATCTGCTCAATGTCAAGCTCCACTCTCTTCATCTAACAGCCTGGCATATTCTGTGTTGAAACACAGCAGGTCTCAACTTCCTCAACAAGTTTTAAATGTGATTATGGAAGCTAGAAGACCTAGTACAAGGAAAGTGTACGCAGAAAAATGGAAGAGATTTTTATTTTGGAGTACAGCAAAGAATTTGGAGATTTCTGAGCCTAATTTGAGTGTGGCTCTTCAATATCTTACTGAGTTATTGGACAAAGGTTTGTCCTTCTCTTCCATTAAGATTCATGCTGCAGCAATTTCAGCTCACTATGATTGTGACCCACCATTGTTTTCGCATCCTTTGTTCAAGCAGTTTCTTAGAGGGGCAAAGAATATAAGACCCCACGTAGAGCTCCTACTCCTGCTTGGGATCTCAATTTTGTGTTGGAAAAACTTACTCTACAACCTTTTGAGCCTGCAGCTACTGCTGAATTGAAATACTTGTCATGGAAGACTGCTTTTCTGTTGGCTATTACTTCTGCAAGAAGGGTGTCTGAGTTGCAGGCCCTTATGGCAGTAGAGCCCTTTTGATTTTCCATAAGGATAGGGTATCATTACGTACTAATCCTTCCTTTATGCCTAAGGTGGTTTCTAGTGTGGCTTTAAACCAAACTATTCATTTGCCTACTTTTTATGCAGACCCCCAAAATAAAGGGGAAAAGATTTTGCACACTTTAGATGTGCACAGGCAATTGCGTTATTATTTGAGCAGGACTAAGGATTTTAGGCAGTCTCAGCAGTTGTTTGTTTCTTTTGCTTTGAGTTCTCAGGGCAAGCCTGTGTCAAAACAAACTATTTCTAGGTGGATTGGGTTTTGCATTGCATTTTGTTATTCCCATCATGGCAAGGAGATTCCAGCTGGGATTAGGCCTCATTCCACTAGGGCTACTGCCACTTCAACAGCATTTCTAAGGGGGTGGCAACTAAGGATATTTTGGAGGCAGCTACTTGGAGTTCAGTGCATACTTTCTCTAAGCATTATCACCTTCCTCTCTACTCTAAGTCTAGGGCTGGTTTTGCCACAGCTATTTTGCAAGGCATGTTGTCAGCTCCTGCTTCTTTATGATTTGCCAGCCTCCCTTACCTCTGCTTTGGGATTCTACCCAATAGTTAGGACTGCAGCAATGTGGAATGAAGAACATAGTACAGTTTTGTACCTACCATAAATGTAGATGTTCGAGGATCCACATTGCTGCAGTCCAATTTACCCTCCCTCCTTCCCCTCTGTGTTTAGGGGTGGTTGTGTAGGTGAGGTTATATGCTGATATTTTTGTATATATTGTACATATTTTTGGTGCAGGTATATTGGGCCTTGTCTTTTTAGGGTCTTCTGACATCTGGGGCAAGAAAAGACAGAGGATATGGCGTCGGTCATGCGCATTAGTACCCTGACGTACTGACGTCAGTCTAATGCGCCCTGACCGACGTCAGCCTTATACTTTGGTATTCGGGCCGACTGGACAGCGGACTACCCAATAGTTAGGACTGCAGCAATGTGGATCCTCGAACATCTACATTTATGGTAGGTACAAAACTGTACTTTCTTCATTCCACATTGCTGCAGTCCTAACACTTGGGTAGTCCGCTGTCCCAGTCGGCCCGAATACCAAAGTATATGGCTGACGTCGGTCAAGGCGCATTAGTCTGACGTCAGGGTACAAATGCGCATGACCGACGTCATATCCTCAGTCTTTTTTGCCGCATGGTCCGATGCAGAAGCAGTTTTGCGAGTGCAGGTTGGCGTTCTGAAATTTTCTGAAGTCGGAGTTTCAGACCGAATCAAAGTTGGCTAAGTACCCCGTTGGGGAATATTTTGGTTTTTTTCTTGCCTCAGTATTTAACCGGATGTCAGAAAAAGTGAATAACTGTATTTCTTGTGGGAAACAGATACCTCATAGGGATTACCATACCTTGTGTATACCTTGTTTAGGGCCTGAGCACGACGTTGTTGGATGTCGCTCTTGTGCTAGATTTAACAAACGCACTATAAAGAGAAGATTAGACTGTGCCAGGTTAGTTTTTGGGAAGCGTTGTAATTATAAAATGCCGTCGGATACTCCGGCCCGCTTCCCAAAAGCGCAAGGACAAAGCAGCAAAGCCTAGGTTGGAAGAACCGTCAGTCCCAGACGTCGGTTCTTTAGAAGGCTCAGTGGAGCCGGTGGTTCTGCCTGAAGTTTCTTTGGAGTCTCAGGGAGAGACTTTACTGTTACAAGATGTGTCCTCTCAGGAGGTAGGCCAGGCTGAAGGGGCTTCTCAGGTGGCTGTTCTCCCCTCTCTTCCTAAGGTGGTTAGGCCCTCCCCTTCTGTTTCCAAGGCTTCTTTGAGAGGCAGGCCAGGTTTAGCTTCAGTGGGGGTCTCTCCTAGTTCTTCAGGATCTTTGCCTAAGAAACATATGCTTAAAATGGCAGAAGATTTGATTACTATGATTAGAGGTTCTATGCCCCCTCCTGATAAGAGGCCTAGGGTGGAACCTGAGCTTGAGAGTTTTGAGCAGTGTTCGAGGCTTCTGAGTCTTTGGCTGAAGACTTGCAGGAGTTTCCTCCTTGTTCTGATTCTGATGTGGATGATTCTACTCCTTCGGCTTCTCCTCCTGAGGATTTTTCTTTTTCAGAGACTCTTCATTCCATGAGGGAGCATTTTAAATGGGAAGGTCAAGATTTCTCTGATTCCAGGAAGAGGCTTAGGGAATTTTTGTTTTACCCCAGCATAGGCCTTTAGCTATACCTCCTGTTCTGGATGTGGTGGAAGATGTTTTGCAGAGGCTTCCCTGAACCCTGATTCTTTGCCTCCTGCCCCAGTTAAACCAGACAGGTATTATAGGGTGCCTGAAGCTCATAAGTATCTTTTTAAGAGTCCTAGGGCAGACCCAGAAACTGTTTCTCAGGGGCCTAAAGGTGTTAAGGCTTCTGTTGTTAAAAATCCTGTTCCTCCTGATAAAGAGGCAAGGGCTTTGGATAGATGGGGAAAGAAGGTGTATACTTCTTCCACTTTAGCCATGAGGGCTTTGAATTGCCAGTTCCACATGTTAAAATATCAAAATTATCTCCTTTCACAATTGAAGTCTAAGGTAGATGCTCTGGCGGAAGGTATTGAGTGTAAAGAGTTGCAGGATTTAGTTCATGTGTCTGAACAGGTGGGTAAGCATTCCTTGCAATGTGGTTTTGATGCTGTGCAAGCCTCTTCGAGGGTGGCTGCCACTGGTTCTGTTCTTCGTGGCACGCCTGGCTGAGGGATCAGAATTTAGCTGAGCATGTTAAGACAAGGATTTTGGATGCTCCATTACAGTCTGACGTGTTGTTTGGTTCGCCTGTGGAAGCAGTTTTAAAGAAAATGGAGGACAAGGCTAAGTCTATGCAGACTGTTAAAGATTTTTGCAGGTTCAGCCTCCAGTTTAGTAGAAATTGGCCTACTAAGGGGTGGACATATCCTGCTTATGATTCCCAGTCTAGGGGTAGGTCTAGACGTGGTAGGGGCAGAGCTCAAGGTTCTTTTAGGCCTAGAACGGGGAGTTCACCTGCTCAGTCTTCTGGTGAGGGCAGGGGTCAGTCCTTTCGTAAACAGACCCAATGACCTGCCTTTTCAGCTGCCAGTGTTTTCTCGTCTGGCAGCACCTTTGGGAGGAAGGCTGGCACTTTTCAAAGAAAATTGGAGTTTAATTACCCAAGACAGATGGGTATTGGATATCATTCACTACGGTTACAGGTTTTATTTCCATACCTTGCCTCCTTTCAAAGGCATGCCAGACATTCCTCCGCTACAAAGAAAAGAGGCTCACAAGCAAATTTCTCTGTTACTCCAAATAGGGGCCATTCAGCCGGTTCCTGTGCCAGAAAGAGGCCTAGGATTTTATTCTCGCCTGTTCCTAGTACCAAAGAAGGGGAACACGTGGAGACCAATTTTGGATTTATCTATCCTCAACACTTATCTGGACATTCCCAAGTTCAAAATGCTGACGTTACAACAGCTTTTACCTCTGCTGGGCAAAGATCACTGGATGGTAACTTTAGATCTCAAGGAGGCTTACCTTCATGTACCTATCAGACTAAGTTGCAGGAAGTATCTGCGTTTTCGAGCTGGGAATTCCCATTATCAGTTCTCTGCATTGCCCTCTGGCTTATCTACTGCGCCCAGAGTATTCACAAAGGTTCTGGCTCCAGTGATAGCTTACTTCAGGCTAAAAGGAATACAAATCTATCCTTACTTGGACGACTGCCTGATTCTGGCTCAAGAAAAGGAAGACCTTTTACAGCATTTGGAATATGTGATAGCAGTGCTAAGATGCCTGGGGTATTCTGTGAACGAAATAAAGTCCAGTCTAGTACCCTCTCAAGACATGTGCTTTCTGGGTGTGAGACTGAATACAGCAACCCAGATGGCCTTTTTAACCCCGGACAAACAAAAGAATCTTTCCCTTTACTTCCATCAACTATCTCTTCAGTCCGGGCTGACTGCAAGGACAGTCCTTCAAGCCTTAGGGTTCATGGCATCTTGTATTCTTGTATTCTGGTGCTTCCCAATGCCAAACTGCATATGAGGAAGCTGCAATGGTATCTCAAAAATGTATGGACACAGCACTGCCAGGATTTGGACACTGTCATTCAAATAATACCTTGCATTCAAAAGGAATTTTTGTGGTGGGCTCAGGAATGTCACCTAAACAAGGGACTCTCTGTGACCCGGCCAGAGGCGAGTCATATTCTAACGACAGATGCCTCAGACATAGCTTGGGGAGCTCATCTGAATGGAAAGTGGGTACAAGACAAGTGGCCTGCCAGACTACAGCATCTACATATCAACATGAAGGAGATGTTAGCAGTCCAGTTTGCATTAATGGCTTTCAAGGAGTTACTTCTTCCAGGGCAGGTGTTGATTCTAACAGACAACACAACTGTCATGTGGTACATCAACAAACAAGGGGGAACACATTCCTACCCTCTATGCAGGCAAGCAATGATTTTATGGGAGACTGCGCTCAGCTTGCAACTAACTCTTCAAGCAAGGTTTCTGCCGGGAGCACAGAACTCCTTAGCAGATGTATAAGCAGGCAAATCATGGATCCCCACGAGTGGAAACTGGATCTTCATGTATTTCGGAAATTGACAGTGTCATGGGGAACTCCAGACATAGATCTGTTCGCTTCTCCACTAAACCACCAGCTGCCAAAGTTTTGCACGAAAAGGTTTCATCACACAGCTTGGAAGGTGGATGCTCTTTCTTTCAGTTGGAAAAATCTTCATGTGTATGCCTTTCCACCTCTGCCTCTTCTTCCAAAGGTACTCCTAAAGGACAGACAAGACAAGCCAAGGATGATTTTAATAGCTCCAGATTGGCCTCGGCAACACTGGTACCCATTACTGAGGAGTCTGGTAAGGAAGCCTCCATGGCCTTTACCTTTGATTCCACACCTATTGTCTCAGAGGGACGGTCATCTACTCAATGTCAAGCTTCACTCTCTTCATCTAACAGCCTGGCATATTCTGTTTTGAAACATAGCAGGTCTCAACTTCCTCAACAAGTTTTGAATGTGATTATGGAAGCCAGAAGACCTAGTACAAGGAAAGTGTACATGAAAAATGGAAGAGATTTTTATTTTGGAGTGCAGCAAAGAATTTGGAGGTTTCTGAGCCTAATTTGAGTGTGGCTCTTCAATATCTTACTGAGTTATTGGACAAAGGTTTGTCTTTCTCTTCCATAAAGATTCATGCTGCAGCAATTTCAGCTCACTATGATTGTGACCCACCATTGTTTTCTCATCCTTTGTTCAAGCAATTTCTTAGAGTGGCAAAGAATATAAGACCCCCGTAGGGCTCCTACTCCTGCTTGGGATCTCAATTTTGTGTTGGAGAAACTTACTCTACAACCTTTTGAGCCTGCGGCTACTGCTGAATTGAAATACTTGTCATGGAAGACTGCTTTTTTGTTGGCCATTACTTCTGCAAGAAGGGTTTCTGAATTGCAGGCCCTTATGGCGGTTGAGCCTTTTTTGATTTTCCATAAGGATAGGGTATCATTACGTACTAATCCTTCCTTTATGCCTAAGGTGGTTTCTAGTGTGGCTTTAAACCAAACTATTCATTTGCCTACTTTTTATGCAGATCCCCAAAATAATGTACACAGGCAGTTGCGTTATTATTTAAGCAGGACTAAGGATTTTAGGCAGTCTCAGCAGTTGTTTGTTTCTTTTGCTTTGAGTTCTCAGGGCAAGCCTGTGTCAAAACAAACTATTTCTAAGTGGATTGGGTTTTGCATTGCATTTTGTTATTCCCCTCATGGCAAGGAGATTCCAGCTGGGATTAGGCCTCATTCCACTAGGGCTACTGCCACTTCAACAGCATTTCTAAGGGGGGTGGCAACTAAGGATATTTTGGAGGCAGCTACTTGGAGTTCAGTGCATACTTTCTCTAAGCATTACCACCTTCCTCTCTACTCTAAATCTAGGGCTGGTTTTGCCACGGCTATTTTGCAGGGCATGTTGACAGCTCCTGCTTCTTTATGATTTGCCAGCCTCCCTTACCTCTGCTTTGGGATTCTACCCAAGTGTTAGGACTGCAGCAATGTGGAATGAAGAACATAGTACAGTTTTGTACCTACCATAAATGTAGATGTTCGAGGATCCACATTGCTGCAGTCCAATTTACCCTCCCTCCTTGCCCTCTGTGTTTAGGGGTGGTTGTGTGGGTGGGGTTATACTTTTGTAAATTTGTATATATTGTATATACATTTGGTGCAGGAGTGTTTGGTGTTTTTTGGTTTTGGCCTTATCTTTTTAGGGTCTTCTGACATCTGGGGCAAGAAAAGACTGAGGATATGACGTCGGTCATGCGCATTTGTACCCTGACGTCCTGACGTCAGACTAATGCGCCTTGACCGACGTCAGCCATATACTTTGGTATTCGGGCCGACTGGGACAGCGGACTACCCAAGTGTTAGGACTGCAGCAATGTGGATCCTCGAACATCTACATTTATGGTAGGTACAAAACTGTACTTTACAGGCCGTGTTAAGTAACATTTGCTTGGAATTTGGTGAAGTTTCTGCGGTGAACATGCATGCTCAGAAGTGTTCCACGATTACGGAAATAAAAAAAATCTTCTTTCATGCCTTTGTTTCAGTTGTAGTATGCAAATTTCATTGGACTTTGGGAAGTTCCTGCACTGAACATGCATGCTCAGATGTGTACCAAAATGAGGGAAACCTAAAAATCTGTTTTCATGCCCTCATTTCACTTGAAGTATGCAAGTTTTGCAACCGCGAAAATGTAGTTGCGATAATGTGTAAGTACCAACAAATCCACCAAAATCTGACTGCTTTAAAAAAAAAAAAAAAACTGTAGCAGTATCCTTTCTACTGCCCTCACTTTTTTGTGCTGCACCTAGTTTTGCCAACATACAGCACAGTCACTGCTAACAAAAATAGAACAAATTTACAACAAAATATCCAGGTTTGATGCTTCCAGTAGATAATTTGCTTACTTTGTTTTATTTATTGATGTACAAATGACAAGGAAACTTACAGATAGTTGAAAAAACATCTAATTTCATAAACAGAAGATTTAATGTCAGCAATATGTTAAAAAGATGTAAAACTGTTAACTTGGCATCCATTAACTGACCTGAGCTGTCATTCTAAGTATGTTTTAATTATGTGTCTGTCTGCATGTCAGTATAGAGTGCTTTATATAGAAAAGTTGGTGTGTTGTCTTTGTGATAGAATTGCTAAACATACTTCTGAGTTGAAAAAAGGAAACATTAGTGGTTTGGCTTTCCCAGGTGTAGAATAGTTGTCAGCCCAATTTTAAATTATCAGTTATATAAAAGTTGTATGGCATTGATTGAACTGATGACATTTCTAACAAATTACTGATGTGGAAAACTAAATGACAGAATGCACTTTGTGAATATTCTTGGGCAAAAATGGTCATTAATGCTGTATGGGAAAAAACACTAGTGCACTTGGTCAGTTCAGTTGCTTGTGAATAGTAATTTTAAATTTGTTGTATGTAAGTTTCATTGTTTCAGGTTAGTTCCATATTTTTGTTACAACCCTAAAAAATCTACTTTTTGTGTAAAGTCCATTGTTGTTTTTATGCATATAAGCATTTACATTTATTTTTAAAAATGACTTTTTTATTTTTCAATTTTTCACTTTGCCGGTTGTGGTCCATGTTTTACCTCCCACTGGTGTGAACACTGGGTCAAGGTGATTTGGTCACAGCTGATGTGACATCCAGATCCCTTGTTCACAATGGGAAAAAAGGTGGTGGTTGCTGATGCTGATTTGTAGCAGCACATTATTGGTAGCAATTAGCATTGCTAGTTCACAACACTTGGTTCTCCAGTTTGTTGCTATATTCATGTGGCTTTAGCCAAGTGCTGCAGTTTTCTCTCATTTCCCGAAGACACGCAAGTCATTTGGTAATTCTTCAAATTGCTTGTTAATAATGTGTGCTATTTGTGTGAGTATTTGTATCCTGTGATGCATTGGCACTGTATTCAGCTTTATTTTCACTGGCTTATGTCCACTAAGTGCCAAGTTAGGCTGTGGTCGCCCTCCCCACATAATGCCGAATTTAATTAAGTAGGTTAATTGCTTGTTAATGTAACATCAGATCTGATGTCCATTTTTATTCATTCCTCAGTGGATGGATTCAGATCTGACACACTGATCTGACTCTGCTGTTACACTAGCTCCTGGCTCCTGACAAGCTCTCCAGCTCTTTTCCTACCCACAGTGCACTACCCCCAAAGTCCCTCAAATCTCGTTTGCCACTTTCATGATTAGATGTGTAACTACAACTCTTGAGCAAACTTGTTTAAGGTAAGTTACATTTTTAACAGCTTTATCTTTAATCATTAGCCTTGTGATAAATCTCTTTCTGTTAGATACTTTTCTATATACTGTAAGAGTTTTTGCTACCCTTCTTTGCTTTAATTCGGCTTTATACACTTACTAGTATATTCTTGCTACCATTGTTGGTATGGCTTTCCTACCCGTGTTTATCTTTTCATGACAAGGGTGTTATACACCTGTAGCTTTTTCTTTCCAGCCCCCCCCACACACACAAAAAAGTTCTGTTTCCTGTTTTTTTTTTTTTTTTTTTTTTCCTTCCTTCTGGTTACTATTGCTGGTTATAAGGTTTCCTTTAGTCCAAAACCAGTGTAGAAATGGAGAAAAAATGGCAATTTAAATTCTTTCTCGACAACGTTTATTTACTAAGCTCCAGTACACTCAGTAAATTGAATAGACTAAACAAAATCCATTGTTGAAGATGTTTTACAATGGATTTTGTTTAGTCTATTCAATTTACTGAGTGTACTGGAGCTTAGTAAATAAACGTTGTCGAGAAAGAATTTAAATTGCCGTTTTTTTCTCCGTTTCTACACTGGTTTTGGATTTTTGGAGTTTTTGTTTGTTCACCGCTACAAGCTTTTTTCTTAGGTTTCCTTTAGTGTTACTTCAACTACTGCTTGTTGTGTATTCATTATACCAGAGAAAGGCTTTAAAAATTGAGAGATGTGGGCATAAAATGCCCTCTTCAGATGCCCACACTTTGCGTGTCTGCTGTTTAGGTGGGGAACACCTAAATCAAGATTGTGATATTTGATGTGGATTTAATCCAAGGCTTTAACTGAGAGAAAAAAAACAAGTCAGTCTTAGAGTATGTTGCCATCTTCATTCTTTGAAGCCTTCTCTGGAATTCACTCTCCTAAAATTAAAGTTAAGCACCTTTCACAACAGTCCAGATCTGTTGATTCTTCTGCTCCCACATCCTCGGAGCCGAAGAAGGAGAAGTTGGATTCATAATCTTCGGTATCTGACCATCTTAGGATCCAAGTACCTTTCCAGTTCAACTACTTCAGATCCAACAAAATGTGCTTCAGATCTCAAGACCCCGGACCCTAAAGCATTGCCTCGCACTGTATGCTCGTCCAGAGTGGATCTGGTCCCTTCCAGGGTGTCCCCTTTTTTGGAACAGTCTCCAGTGGTGTCCTGTCATTCCTCAACAAGTCTCATGAAGTCAGATGTGGAAAGGATGATGAGGAAATCCTTCTGAAATTGCTCAGTGAAGAGAGTCTTCACAGTTCCTACCCCCTCGGGTCAGGGATACCGTCCATCTGCTTCTCCACTGATAACTCCTCCAACCCAACCTGAGGTGTTATAATCCTCTGATCTGAGCGATCCAGGCCCTTCTGTATCAGGTCTGAAGAGAACTTTGTCTTCGGATCCAACTATTACTCTGAGTGCACTGGCCCTGACATCATCTGATCCAGATAACTCTGAGCCAAAGCTTCCAGTTCAAATCTGAGGGGATTGGATTAACTCCAAGGTTTTCAGAGCCATCTCTTCCTCTTGGAGCTTCAGCATTGAACAGCTCAGCTCTGGATTCTGCCTTGGGCTGACAACCCTCGGAGCAGAGGGAAGTGGCGGGCCAGAAACTGGTTTTCTTGGCTCCTTTGACTTCCTTCTGTCTGATACAGTTGGCCTTCCAGGTTATGAAGAGGGTTTTCTCTGCTCTGGCAGGTCAGGTGGGCCCTTCCCCCTGGGATCCACCCTTGACATCTTATCCGACTTTTCACCGTGATCCTCAGTATTCTACTCAACTGGCACAGCCAGCCCAGAGCTTCCAGACTACCCAGCCGAGTATTGTCATCTCTTCTAATACTTCTCCGGATCATCCCACCAAAGAAGTCCATAGGAAGAGGACTTGCAAGAGGAGGCAGTTGGACCCCCCCCCCAGGATTCGGTAACCGAGGATATTGACTTTGATGTTTGTCGCTCGCTCGCCTCTATTACAAATGATAAGGCACGGTGTTTCGTTCAGACGCTTTAATATATACAAACACATCAGGATGGATAACAGCATCTTTTAGTGCGAATTAACTAGTTAACAAACAGCTTACATACATACATGTTCACATCTCAACAGCTAACTACAAATTGGCAGTCAGACTCACACGTACTCGGTGTTTAACTCTAATGCAAGCCCTTGGATAGCTTCTTAAAGGTATATACACACTCATTGATCTACAATGAGGGAGAAGAGTCTTCCAAATCACCACCCGATGACATCTCATTTGGAGGCATCTTGACATCCTTAAACAGAATGGTGGCTGGTCTGCCCAAAACCCAACTCCTGAGGAGTCTGTGTTAATTGAAGCTTTCGGAATTGGCCCGTCTACCTCCTGAGTCACTCGACCCACTGTTGAATTTATTGATTTAGTTTCTAAGCAGGCATGGAAGGAACCTGATACAATTGTGCCAGTCCCCAAGAGACCAGACAAGATTCTTGCTCCACTGGCAGGAAGAGAACATTGTAGTAAAGGCATACCACTTGATGCAGTGGTTGTGGATGTAGCTGCAAAGAAGGGACTCAAGGAACAGAGCTTCAGTGTCTATCCCTGCAACTGAGAATCTAGAGCACTGAACAGGTGTGGGAACTGAGTTTATACTTCAGCGACATTTGCTCTCCGATCGCTGAATAACTAGGTACACTTCATAAGATTGCAAACGGATTTGATTAAGGAACTTTCAAACTCCCTCTCAGGGGCCACTACTGCAGAGGCTGAAACTTCTGTTGGCTACCCTTTAGTCTATTGCAAATTTGTCCATGAGGCTCATCTAACATGCTGCAAAAGCCTTCTCAAGGGCTGCTGGTTTGGACATTTCCATCAGGAGGCATGACTAGGTGTTTCTGTGTGATTTTACAGAGCCCTTCAAGTCCTCTTTTATCATTTCTCTCTTTGATGGCTCTTCCATGTTTGGCCCTACAGTAAAAGATGCACTTTCCGTGTGTGAGAAAGATGGAAGCACCCTGTCTGTAGTGCGGACACATTTTTCACCTCCTCAATGGACCTTTAGCAGGAATCAACAGGGAGGTCAAAATATATGGTTCAGGAAGTCTCAAGGTCCTTTCCAGGACGCACAAAGAGATAGTGCCTCCAGTAGCAGAGGGGCAGTGGTAATGGCAGAAGATACCACCATAGCTGACGAACCCTTTCATCGCTCCTCTAAGTAGGCCCGATTGCCATCTTTTGGATGCAATTAGGGGTCGCTCATCTCTGCACCAGGAAGCCTGGATAAACATAACAAAGGACACTTGGGTGCAGAGAATCATTTCCAGAGGTTATATCATTCTCTTTTCCCCACCACCACCATTACCCTGGAAAATCCCAGATGTTCCACCCAATCAGAGGGAAGCAGCAGCACTAGAATTCCAAAAGCTGCTAGAAAAAGTCATCCAAGAGGTCCCTCCTGACCAAATAGAATCCGGAACTCACTCAAGATTCTTTTTAATGCCAAAAAAGACAGGGGACTGGAGATGGATTCTAGATCTGTGTGCTGAACAAATCGGTTCGACATACCAAGTTCTGGATGGTCATGGTTCAGGCCATTGTGCCCTTTCTGAGCAAGGATGGACTGGATGAGCTCGATAGAACTTCAGGATGCGTACTATCACAAAAATGAACAGACTATTCTGAAGGTACCTAAGCTTTTTGAAAGGCATCCTTCTACTTAGACTTCCTTATAGCGATCCTATGCCACCATAGGATTTAAATTTGGTACTGTAAGCCTTAACACATTTCTCCCTTTGAACATACAGCTAAATGTGATTTAAAAATTTGTCCTGGAAAGCTATCTTTTTAGTTGCAATTACATCTGCTAGAAGAATTCTAAGCCTCCTTACATGATTTTCCACAAGAATAGGGTTACGTTATGTACCATTGCTTTCTTCCTTCCTATCTATGGTGGTGTCAGAATCCAATATTATCCAGGCTGTTAACCTGCCGGTATTCTTTCCAAACTTTACGAATAAAAGAGAATATATGCTGCACTTTCTGGATGTTCATAGACAGTTACGTTTTTATCTGTGCAGAACAAAGAAATAAGAAAGACAAGTGGTTTGTTTCCTTTGTACATAACAAGTTGGGCGAATCAGTTGCAAAGGTAACTCTAGTTAGATGATTGACAGAGTGCACTTCATTTGTAAATAGAAAATTGGATCTCCCCTTACCTAAACCACTAAAGGCTCACTCAAGCAGATCTATGGCTACTTTCTTGGTATTCCAGTCTAGAGCATCCATGAACAATATTTGTGTGGCTACAACTTTGTCAAATCCTCATACCTTTATCACTCATTGCAAACTAGATCTGGTCTTGAGGGGAAGAGCAACCTTCAGCTTAACCATACTGAGTAATATCCTTCCTTAGAAGTCCACCCAGGAATTCAGGTAGTTGGGGACTGTGTCCCATCTGTTGAGGGATGAATGAAAATAGAAATCATCAGGTAAAGAAGTTATGTACTTAACATAATGTTTCATCAATGTTGTCCATTTTCATTCTTCCTCAGCTTCCCATTCTCCATTTCTCACAAATGACTTCTGGAGGAATGAGATTCTTAGGGACACCATATATTCCTTTTTGTTGAACTCCAGTTATGGGCATCTGTTTTATAGTTTCTATCTCTCTCAAGCTGTAAATAGGATCTGAAGGACATTAGGGGTGTAGTGCATTGTAGGTAGGGCAGGAGCTCAAGAGTTAGTCAGGAGCCACGAGCTAGTGTGACAGCCAAGTTGGATCCGAACCCATCCATTGAGGAAGAATGAAAATGGACAGCACAGATGGAATGTTATGGTAAGTAGATAACTTCTTTATTTGGTTTATAGGTTGTGATTTTTAATACATGCGGTGTGTTTAGGTTTTCCCCTTTAACTGAGGTTGTGGTGGGTTAAGCGTAAGAGTTTTGATTCATTTGGAAGTTGCTGGTCTACATAGGATGTTAATAAACATTTTGCAGAGGTGCACAAGATGTTGATATTTAAAATATGCACTTCCTGAAGAGGGGTATATGAATTTTTTTAAACCATAATATCTGGTATGTCATTAAGGTAAGGATGCTGATATTTAAAATATGTGCATACCTGAAAATGGGAACATGATTTTTTACACCCTAATATTTGATATTATTGAGGTAAGAATGCTGATATTTAAAATATGTATATCCTGAAAATGGGTATATGAATTTTTTTACACCCTGATGTCTGGAATGTTATTAAGATGAGAGCTTGTCTTTCCATTTACAGTAGCACAATTTACTTTATCAGTGCTAAATGTTTTCTTAGTGGCAGCACAATTGTTAGTGTTGCTGCTTCACATCAGTTGGTTCTCCAGTTCAGGTTTCAACTGGGGTGCCTTCCATTCAGACTCTACATGTCCTTCCTGTGTCTGTGGCTTTTTGCCAGGTGCTGTTGTTTCATTCCTTGTCTAAGACACATGCTGTAAGTGAATCCTTCAAGTTGCCCATAGGATCTGTTGTCCTTTTCATTCTTCGTCACTTATGGGTTAGGATCTGATATTCTTGGATCCGACTTGGTCGCATTTACCAGACCTCGTATCCAACTCTTGTGCTCCTCCCTCTACCCATAATGTCCTACTCTGTCCCTATTGCTTCAGATCTAATTTGTCGCCTTCGCAAACAGATGCAGGTTCTGCTCTCAAATGACTTAGCTGGGTTGTTTAACTGTAAGCTGTTCAACTGTGAGTTAATTGGTTCTTTCTCCTTTCCTAAACAAACAAATATTTTGTTTCCATTCTCCCTCCCTCTAGTTTCCCCTGGTCGTTAGGGACCTTTCTCTTTGTTTCCTTACTTTTTCTCTGTACTATTCCTACATTATTTCTTTCCAGTTACCATTGTTGGTATTTCTCCTTTTATTACTATAAGGTATTTCTTTTTACTACCATAGTTGGTAGTTTTTTTCTCTTGTATTTTTGTTGTTTAGAGAAAAAAAAACTTGCTAATTATTTACCTTCTGTGGTTGTCATTGCCATGTCAGGCAAACATACAGGGTTTAAAAAATGCACTTTTTGTGGGCATGTTGGCTTGGGACTGGACATTTGGATACAGCATGCAGAATATGCATCACTTTCAATCCTAGGGCCCTAGCAAACTTATCTTGAAGGGTCTCTCTATCTCCTTTTTCCACTCCAGGGTCTCAAAGCTCTAAATCAAGCAAGTTTGCCAATCTGGAGCAGCATAAGCTTTCTCCTTCAAAGTCCCCTCGGACTTTGTCTGAGCCGCCGACTAAGACCAGAAAGATTCTCTGGTTTGACCTCCATGGCTCCTAAGATTTCTCATCATTTAGATCCAAAGCCCTCGGATCCTAATGCTTCAACTTCTTCAGTGATCATTGTTGCTCCACCAGTCCCTTCTTTGGATCCTAAGCTGTCAGATCCGAAGCAGAGTACTTCCTTTAGGAGTGCCACACCAGAATATGCGATTAAGCCAATAGGTTTGCCTGTTCATCTTCTGCAGACACCAAAGAGGCTTTCCACGCCTCCATTCACCACTTCCTCTAGGTCCTCTTGAAGCTTTTTGGAAGCAGATGTGGACAGGATGATGCAAAATTTCCTCATAGCTCAGATCCAGATGGGGCTCTTGCAGATCCATGAGTAAGCCTTTTAAGACATCCTTTATTAATGCCCCATTTGATGGCACTTCCTTGTTTGGGCCACTGGTAAAGGATACGCTTACCCGCAGTGAAAAAGATGGACAGACCCAGTCTGCCATAGGAATCAAGATTTCTACGCCTCGGAGAACTTCCTCAAGGAATCAGATGGGGGGGGGGGTAAGAAAATGTGGTTTCCTAAATCTCTGGGACCTTTTCAAGATTTGTATGGGGATAATACCTCCAGAGACAGAGGAGGGAAATTTAATGGTAGATTTAGCCCTAGAGGCAGTGGAGGCCAGCAGAACCAGGGCTTTAGCATTTCCTTTTCAGGCAGGCCCTATCAGTGTTCCTGAAGTGCTGCCTGACTGTCCCAACTGTGGAGACAGTTACGGGTCAGTCCTGTTTGCACCTAGATTCTTGGACAAACATCACAAGAGATTTATGGGTGCTGAGAATAATATCCAGAGGTTATTACTTACCATTTTCCCTCCTTCCTCATTGTCAAAGGAAAAGACTTCCTGACATTCTACCTAGTCAGAGGAAGGCTGCAGCACAAGAAATACAAAAGCAGCTAGAAAAGAGTCATCCAGAAGGTCCCACGCAACCAGATAGGCTTCGGAACATGTCTTTCTATTCCCATGTTGCAGTATTCTTAGTGTGGGATTCTCCACCTCAGACGACCCGAACATCTGCTTCTATACAAAAGCTTAAGCTTGGTTGCTGTAGGTGCGTGGGACGTCAGACGCGGGGCCGTAAACCAGGGACCTTAAATATGACGTCTGCATGCACAGACTTCAGAACTTTTCAGTTGCAATCGATTGTCTGATCGATCGCATCACTCCTCTACTATCAGGACGTCTAAAGCTAAGTACCCCATTTGAGATTTCATTTTTTGCTGTTGTTTGAGCTTGGTTTGCTGCCCCCCCCCTTTAGTTGATGTCTGATAAGAAGGGCAAATGCCAATGCGGGCATCAGATTCGCATAAAGACTCACATGACCATTGCGTCTTTTGCCTAGGCCAGGAACATGACCATAGTTCTTGCCCAATTTGCCAGTCATTCGTCCCCAAGACTCTCGGAAGCCATCTGGCCACCCTTAATCTTTACTTAGAAAACCAGAGGCTAAAGAAATTAGAGCTTAGGATGAATCCAGAGTCGGACGCCCAGGCGGAGCCTCTACACAGAAATGACAAGTTGTCATGGCCTACTACTACCCACCAGCTTCCGATTTAGGAGTTGAGGGACATTAGTTAGAGCCGTCTACTTCGACTCCCCTCAAGGAAGCCGCTTCTGAAGTAATGGCCAGCACATCCACGGAGGTAGCTCAGATGTTGGTTTCTACTGAAGTCAAGGGGGAAACTGGGCTCGCTGGACACCCGACTGGGATACCAGAACCCAAAGCCCCAGTTCTGACAAAGGCCCCTAAAACTAGGCCTTCTCCCTGGACTACTAAAACTAGGCCTTCTCCCAGGACTACTCCTTTGAAAAGGAAACCAAAAAGCAAGCATCTATTTTTCCCTGCTGAGGGATTACCTGACCGGCAGTCCTTCACTCAGTCCTTAATGCAGGCCTTCATGACCCTTAGGCCCTCGGCCTCTTCACCCTCTACCATTCCTGATGTTCTTCGTGTTTCACTGTTGCAGTCATTTGGGTAATCTGCAGGCAGGTTGCCCTCAGTTGGCCTGATTAACAATGTCTTGGGTCCTCCGTCAGTTGCTGTCCCTTCTTCCATGACGTCAGGTTGTCAGGGGTATAAAACATGCAGCCGATGTCATTACATCACTCTTTCTTGCCGTGCTGTGCCCGAAGCAGAAGCAGTTCGCAAGTGCCGGTCGGCCGACTCCTGAAATTTTCGTTTTTGAGTTTCAGAACCGAAGTCTTCAACTTAAGGCTAAGTACCTCGTTGGGGAAACTTTTTCTTGCTTCTTACTAATGTCAGTAAAAGTTAATAATTGCATTACTTTTGGAAAGCAGATACCTCATAAGGATTTTCATTTGTACTGTATTCCTTGCCTAGGCCCAGATCATAACGTGCCTTGCTGTCGGTTTTGCAGGCAAAGAAGTATTCAAATATACCCATACCTGGACGATTGTCTAATTCAGGCAGAAAGCCAGGGCATACTTTTGAATCATCTGGCGTTTGTAAAAGGGTTCTAACTTATCTGGGGTACACCATAAACGAAAAGAAATCACAACTGGTACCCTGTCAACAAATTACATTCCTGGGAGCAAGCTTGAATACAACTGTCCAGATGGCTTACCTCACGCCAGAAAAGCAAATTCATTTGGTAACCTATTTCAAACAAGTGGCCAGAAAAGCCATGCTATCTGCAAGACAAATACTGCAAGCCTTGCGGTTCATGGCCTCCTGCATTCTTCTAATTCCATATGCAAGACTGCATATAAGGAAACTACAGTGGTATCTAAAAAGTCTATGGAGTCAACATTCTCATAGCCTGGAAACAATGATTCCTGTCATACCTTGCCTACGCCTGGAGTTTCTCTGGTGGGCAGAGGCCTGCCACCAAAACAAGGGACTACCATTCACAATACGCCCTGCCGCCCAAACCCTAACTACAGATGCTTCAGACTATGCATGGGTGGCTCACCTGGCAGGGAAGTGCATTCAGGGCAAATGGAACCCAGGTCAAATGCACACACACATCAATCAAAAAGAAATGTTAGCTGTACAGAATGCTCTGAAAGCCTTCAAGGACTACATTTTTCCAGGAAAACTAATGGTAAAGACAGACAACACCACGGTTATGTGGTACATAAACAAGCAGGGGGGTACACATTCCTACCCCCTCTGCAGACTAGCCATGGCATTGTGGAACACAACCTTGAGCTACCAAGTGCATCTACAAGCTCAATTCCTGCCAGGAATATTGAATGCACTGGCAGATGGACTAAGCAGAAATTTCATGGACCCACACGAGTGGAAACTGGATCCAAGGATCTTCAACATGTTGACAAGTGAATGGGGGAGCCCAGACATAGATCTATTTGCCTCCCCCCAGAACTACCAGTTGGACATGTTTTGCACAAGGACTCCCCACAAACAAGCCTGGAAAGTGGATGCTCTGTCCTTCAGCTGGAAAAACCTATCAGTGTACGCTTCCCCCTGCTGCCTCTGCTCTCCAAAGTTCTACTAAAAGTCAAACAGGACAAACCAAGGATGATCTTGATTGCTCCAGACTGGCTGCGCCAACACTGGTACCCCCTCCTGCGCAGTGTGTCGCAGTTATCTCCTTGGCACCTGCCTCAGACCCCTTCCCTGCTGTCTCAGCAGGAGAACCAAATTCTGCACTCTCCACTTCCAACATTGAACCTTGCAGCCTAGCTAATCACTTAAATTCACCCTTATCATCCCTCAGCAAACCTGTGATGGATGTCATCTTAGAGGCAAGGAGACCTAGTACTAGAAAATCTTATGCTGAAAAATGGAAAAGATTATGTGCCTGGAACCAGTCTCAAGGGATGAACACAGCAGCGCCCAATTTATCTCAGATTTTACAATACTTAACTGAGATGCTTCACAAGGGCATGTTCTTTTCTTCCATTAAAATCCACACCTCAGCCATTTCAGCTCATTATAACACACAACCCTCCCCTCTTCTCTCATCCTCTGCTCAAGCAGTACCTCAGAGGGGCCAAAAACTTGAGACCACCCAGGAGACCTCCAGCCCATGCCTGGGACCTTAACTTTGTATTGGAGAAACTCACTCTACCTCCTTTCGAGCCAGCTGCTACTGCAGACTTAAAATTTATTTCTTAGAAAACAGCTTTCCTTCTAGCAATCACTTCAGCTAGAAGGATATCTGAATTACAGGCTCTTATAGCAGTGGAGCCTTTCATCATCTTTCATGCGGACAGGGTGTCACTCAGGACCAATCCATCCTTCATGCCCAAGTGGTACCCAGTGTGGCTCTTAATCAGTCCATTCATTTGCCAACCTTCTTTTCCAATCCACAGAACAAAGAGGAACGGATTCTGCATTCCTTGGATGTGCACAGACAACTTAGATTCTACTTGGACAGGACTAAACCTCGAAGAAAATCGGGACAACTGCTGGTAGCATTTGCTGCAGGGTCGGAGGGGAAGGCTATTTCAAAACAAACCATTTCTAAATGGATAAGCCATTGCATTCATTTCTGCTATAAGGACCATGGAAAACCTATCCCCCAAGGAATCAGATCTCACTCCACCAGGGCTGCATCTGCTTCTGCAGCCTTTCTCAGAGGTATTCCTACCAGGGACATCCTAGAAGCTGCTGCTTGGTGTTCTGTACATACTTTCACCAAGCATTATCATTTGCCAATTTTCTCTAAATCCAGAGCTGGCTTTGCCACTGCTGTCTTTGCAGATCCTTATTGCTGGCCCTAATGCTATATATACTCCTCCTCCCAACCATAGCTTTGGGAATCTACCCAAATGTAATGATTGCAACAGTAAAACACGAAGAACATAGTACAGTTGTGTACACTTACCATAAATGTAGATGTTCGAGTGTATTCACTGTTTCAGTCCTGGTTACCCACCCTCCAGCCCCCTAACTTCTTCTGGCTATACCTCTGCTTTTCTTTATAGGTTCATCGTTTCATAGGTTCATAGGTTCATACTAGGCTATCTGCCCTAGGGCATTTATAAGCCTAGCCAGAGTGTGTTTGGCTTTCGCCACCCATTTTAAATTAATTTTGCTGTGCCCTTTTTTGAGGTTAGTATACTGTGTCTCTGTGACACAGAAGTGATACCCGGGGTAAACCTACAATCTCCCATCCACTCATCAAGATTCCTCTTGAAGAGAGTCAATGAGGGACTCTGCCTAACCTGGACTGGGATTTTATTCCAGAGTGAAGGGAGCCTCTGGGTTATAAATCTGTCCCTCCAGCATGTCCTATTTATTTCAGTGCTGAGGTTCAAGTCTCTCGAGCACGTAGCTCGATGGGATTTGGATTTTCTGAGGTGCAGCATGTCCATTAATTCCAGGTTGGACATGGCTTTATACGTCAGGCACAGATCGCCTCTGAGCAGGCGGTATGCCACTGAGTAGAGCTGGAGTTTCTTTAACTGGGCAGCATATGGCATCTGTTTGAGCCCTTTGATCCTCTTGGTGAGGTACTTTTGGGGTCTTTCCAGTTGCTGCAGGTGTCTGGTAAGGTACATCCCAAAAGGGGCATTGTACTCAATTATGGGCTTGATGAGGGATGAGTAAAGAGGGACGATGACCTCCCCTGATCTAGATGTGAAATCCCTTCATGATTAGGTGGGCTATATAAAATGTTTTTCTAACCACTTTGGCCACGTGGTTGTCAAATGAGAGACTGCTATCAACTTGGGTCCCCAGGTCCCTAATTACTTCTTCTGTACTTAATGGATTACCACCTATGTGATAATTTGTGGGCACTTTGTTTTTGCCAAAGGGGATGACTATACACTTTTTGGCATTTAGCTTGAGGCCATGGCTCTGGCACCAGTTGTCTGTTTCTGTGAGGCCCTTTTCAAGGATGCCTGTGTCGGCTGGAGAGTCGATTATGGCGCCCAGTTTGCAGTCATCTGCGAACTTGGTCAGCCACAGTCCTTCCGTGTTGGCCTGTACCTCTGAAAAATGTATACCGAACAAGAGAGGTCCCAGGACTGAGCCTTGTGGGACGCCACTTGTAACTGGTTTGGAGTCTGACATAGCTCCAGCAATTCTAACCATGTGGGTTCTGTCCTTGAGCCAGTTTACAACCCATCTAGTGACATAGTGGTTTATATTTCAGCTGGTGAGCTTATCTATAATGCCCGAGCGGGGTATTGTATCGAAGGCTTTTGCGAGGTCCAGGTAGGCTGTGTGGACCACCTTCCCCTCATCAATGGCCTTGGTGACTGTTTCAAAGAAATCAACCAGGTTTAAGAGGCAGGATCTGCCCTTAACAAAGCCGAACTGGGTAGAATCCAGTGTCTGTAGGTCCCCAATATCTTTATTTATGAGGTCCATGATGATCCTTTCCTTTGTGGAGAGGGACCACTGTTGCTGTACGCCACTCTTTGGGTACATATCCTGTAGTAAGGCTGAGATTGAACAGTAGTTTTATGTTTGGGTTTAGCTCTTCTTGGAGTTCATGTAGGACGCAGCCCGGGACACCGTCTGGTCCCATTGATGCTGTGTTTTTTGCTTTGGAGAGGGCGGCTCTTACCTGAGCATCTGAGATGTCAGGGGGGCAGCACTCTGCTGGGATAGATATTTGCCCTTTTGGTGGAGGGGGAGTTTGCTGAACCTGTCAGCTAGGATGTTGTCAATGTCTGTGGGTTCGGTGTATTTTTTGTCGTTTTGGACTAATTCTGAGCATATCTGGGAATTCCCACCCAGGTTCCTAACATAACTAAAGAAAGCCTTGTGATTATCCTTAGTGTCCTGTGCAATTTTTCTCTCGAAGCTGGCCTTAGACGATTTTATGAGTGCCCGTAGTTTTTTGCTAATACTGATCAGAGATGCCTTCCCTTTTTGGGATTTTGCTCTATCATTTAGTAGATTCCTCCTTTTATTGTATAGTTTGTTTATGGCTGGGGTCCACCAGACAAGACGTCTGCCTTTGGAGGATTGGGACTTGGTTTTATTTGGGATTGCATGATCCATGCATTCCTGAAGGTGTTCATAGTATTTTCCACAGGCCCGGGGGCTTTGAAGGATTCCACCTCGGTTTTGAGGAGTGTGAAATTTGCTTTAGAGAAGTTTTTCACTGTGGTTTTCTGGGCAGGAGGTGGGGTCGGGATGTGAATATCCAGTGAGATTAGTTTTTTGTCTGATCTTACCAGTGAGGGATACACTTCTGGTCTGGAGCATAGAGTCCCCATGTTGGTGATGATCAGGTCCAGTATGTTTTCCCCTCTTGTGGGAGTGGTAACAAGTTGTTCCATAGCATTTGAGTTTATAAATTCTAGGAATCTTTGGGCTAGGGTGTCGGAGCTAGAGTAATGCTCCCAGTCTATGTTTGGGTAGTTGAAGTCGCCCAATATAATGGTGTTTGGAGAGACCTTCATATTTTCCAGTGTTCTCAGGAAGGCCGAGTGGGTTTCCTGGGTTTGGGAGGGTGGTCTGTAGCAGGCTATAAACTGGAAGGCAGTTTTACCCACTGTTAGTTGCACATGGATAGTCTCTGATGCTTCATGCTGTGCCACCAACCTGGAGGTGTGGGTATCTTTGGAATATTGATACTCCCCTCCTTTTGTGGTTTGGTCCAAGTTTTGGGGCCGAAAAGCATGGTATGAGGTATAACCTGGTAGTGCTGGGGTGCTCTCGGGAGCCTTGAACCAGGTTTCTGTTACTGCACAGATATCGATGTTCTCCATGCTAAGGAGAGTTTCGAGTGCGTGCATCTTGAGGTTTAGACTTCTGGCATTGAGTAGCATTACTCTTAGTTTCTTATCCCTTGTGATACCTATGGAGGTGGGTTTGTCTTTTGAGCCTTGCCTAAAAAAGCCACTATGGGGGTAGCAAGAGCCTTTACCAATATCCGAAAGCCCAGGGGTGACAGGTGCAGCCGTCCCTAGCGAAGCATCGTGGCTTGTCGAGCATGTCATCCCAGGCTGACAGGCATTGGATCCCCTTTGAATGACACCAATGCTTAAGCCAGTTGTTGAAATTGATCATCTTGTCTTCATATTGTGGCATCATTCTTGGTGAGGGTAAGATGCTACTCAAGGTCAGGGTCATACCGGCCTGGGCCACATGCTCAGAGAGCTCCTCTTTGTCTCTTTTCATGTAGTCCAGGGAGGTACGTCTCAGGTCATTCACACCAGCATGGACAATGACTGTGACTTTATTTAAGCTTTTTATGGCTTTATTTTTAGTGTTGAGCCTAAAGGGATGTTTTGTTTGGATATGTTTGAAGACAAGGACAAACACCCAAAGTCTGGATTCAAGAAATGTCCAGAATGTGGGCAAAAAATGTCTGTGACTGATGGGCATGTTCAGTGCGTATATCGTTTAGGTGCTGTGCATTTGCAGGAGTCCTGCAGTATTTGACACTTTTTTTCCTCGAGGGTTTTATTGGAGAGGAAAAGGAAGCTTGTTGATAGGGGCTTGCTGAAGCATCCTTTTTCTGAAGCATTGAGTGACCAGGATGGGGCCAGCTAGTCCTCCAAGTCCTCAAAGTCTTCAGGAGACTCCAAGGAATCTAAAGCATCTAAAAAGTCTAAAAAAGTGGAAGATTCTGGGACATCGGCCCCACAGCTCTCGGAGCTGAGTGTCTTTTCGTTTCGGAGCCAGTATCTGAGAGACCTGCATCTCTACTCCTACAATCAGCACCGTCGGTGCACTCTTCTAGGTCTTCTGTCAGCCTCTCGGATTTGGATATGGACCGATTGGTGCAGAAGCTCTTACGGGCACCAGGCCTAGCTGAATTGTTGTCTGGTTTGACCCTAGCATCGGAACCGAAGACCACCACTACAGATGTGACTGCTCCTCCTCCAAGCCGTACCGGACCTTCGGAGCCGGAGGGGTCCGACCTGTTGATCATGGAGAATTTGGAGCCGAGACCAGCTCTAGTGTCCTCGGTTCCATCTACTCTGATGTCCTCTGTGCCGACTGGGGACTCTAGGAGCCGACACTCTCCTGTCTGGTCCGGGGAGAACAGTCTCATTGACTTGGTGCTGACTCTTCCTCTTGGGGCTTCAGCTCGGATGAGCTCGGCTCCTACTTCCGGCTCGGAGCCCATGGCCTCAGTGCAGGAGGGGCTGGCGGTTCCTTCGGGTCCATCGACTCCTTCTCATCAGAGCCGTGATACCTACGAAGCTATGAGGAGAGCCTTGTCCCCAAAGCCTTCCTCATCACCAGGTCTGGCCTCTTCTTCCCCTAAAGCACCTGTGTTAGCTTCTGCCTCCATCGTCCAGGCTAAGCATAGAGACCCTGAGCCTCAGGTAGCCCCACAGGCCACCCCCTGCTCTTCTGAGACCTCCCCAGAGGCTCCCACTGAGGAGGTCCCCAGGAAGAGGTTGTGCAAGAGGAGACACTTGGACTCCCCACAGGAGTCTTTGACATCTGACAGACTTGGATGAGTCAGAAGGGTCCCCACGATCCCCCTCTGAGGATATCTCCTTTGCGGAGATACTAGAGATCCTTAGGCAGAGGAGTGATTGGCAGTCCAAAAGCCCTACTGAGGACGTGTCAGTTCTCCTGAAGGCTTTCAGGTCTCAGCCTTCCACCTCTTGGGGGTGTCTGCCCTTCGATGAGCTCATGCAGCTGATCTCTCGGAGGGCGTGGGAGTCACCGGAGTCCATGGAGCCTGTCCCTCGGAGGCCTAATAAGTTTATTTCTGTCCCCATTGATAAATCCTTTTTGTCCAAAGGAGTCCCTGTTGATGCCATGGTAGTGGCGGCCATCCTCCTAACAGAGAGTCCAGGATCATGGATAAATATAGGAAACCACAAAACAGTTCAATGCCCAAACGAGTAGATAACACACCATAAGCTCAAAAATGTAAAGCAACAAAATGGAACAAACGTATTCCAGCAGTTTATTGATTGAGCGCTTTCTTTCCCATAAAACGGGAACTTCATCAGAACAAGTTTCCCCTCCAAGTCAACCCTTTATATACAAAACATTTAATTGAGAGTAATTAAACACCGATTAAAAAATTTCTTAAATAGACACCCATTATATTTAAATAAATGTTGGTGCTTTAAAACATTATTAAAAACCATGTTTGAAGACATGCAGTATCAAAAAAAATTTAAAAAAATTTAAATGTTTAAAATGTTAACGCTTTTTTCTTTAATACAGGCAATAGAGATAAATAATCATTATGTTTTGTATTTTAGAGGTTATTAAACAAAATCTCAGAGGTGGTTGGTAGGAATTAAATGTGGACTTGAGGGAATTCTTTTGGATTGTCAAGTTAAATGCATTGACAAAACCAGGATTTAATGATTTAAGAAATTTTTTAATTGGTGTTTAATTACTCTCAATTAAATGTTTTGTATATAAAGGGTTGACTTGGAGGGGTAACTTGTTCTGATGAAGTTCCCGTTTTATGGGGAAGAAAGCACTCCATCAATAAACTGCTGGAATACGTTTGTTCCATTTTGTTGCTTTATATTTTTGAGCTTATGGTGTGATGTTAAGTTGTCAATCTCGCCTTCATTCTTGCTGGATGGGTTCGGAGCCGATCCTCGGCTCCGACTCGGCACTTGCTTTAGCTCTAGAACTCCTTTTACCAGCTCGAGGCAACCCTATATCCCATGATGCAAGGCGGAACTACCTCAGATCTCGTTTGCCGCTTAGCGAAAGAGGTCTCCTTTGCCAGCTGAGGTAAGTTTTTTCTTAGTCAAGTAAGAAAAAGTGTAGTTAGGGGTTTATTTTCCCTGTTAGTGTTAGTGTAGTCTGTAATTAGTTACAGCCCACCCTATTCCCTATTTTTCCACCTTTTTATAAACTTTTTATAAGTTTTGTCTAAAGTAGTTTAGTCAGGCCTAGTCCCTTTCTGTTATCCCTTCCTGTGTGCTTGTGTAAGGGATTAATTTGTGTGTTTTTTGGGACTGTTTGTGTTCTATCCTTCTAGGATGTCTAAAGAAGGCAAGGTCTCAGGCTTCAAGAAGTGTGACCAGTGCTGTCAGAAAATGTCTCTGACAGACGGTCACACTTCTTGTGTTTATTGCCTGGGGCCTTTGCACCTGCAGGACTCCTGTGCATTGTGTCATGCTTTTAGCCAGAGAGTCCTGCAGGAAAGGAGGAACAAACTAATCCTCCGAGGTTTGCTTAAACCTGAAGGTTCTCCTCCTAAATCAGGGTCAGGAAAACCTCTTAAGCCACCGAAGGTTCAGGCTACAGTGTCCAAGCCTCCTCCGGTGGCTCCGGCGGAGCCGATACTTCTTCTACTCGAGTAGTGGGTTCGGTGCCGGCCGGCTCCGATACCCTGACTACTGTGGCCTTGTCGGCTCCGACCGGAGCCGACACTTTATCCAGCATCGGAGCCGAGAAATCCTCGGCTCCATCTGGAGTTCTAGGGACTTCGGCTCCGATGGCTTCGACCCGTAAGAGATCTCGGTCCCCCTCTATTATGAGTATCCATTCGGCTCCGGGATCTCCTCTTTTGTCGGAGCGGAGCCATCGGAGCCGATCTTCGAGATCTTCCAGGCTGTCTGACCACGACTTGGAGAGGGTGGCAAGCAGGCTGTTGAAGTCTCAGGCACTGGCCCAAATGCTCCATAGCCCGTCTCAACAGACTTCGCTATAGCCCCAATTCTTGAACTTCCTCCTCCGACTCCACACCAGAGTTCGGAGCCGGAGCTTCTTGGGACAGCGACTGTTTCGATGCCGGAGCCGATACATCCTTCGGCTCCGTCCTCGGCTCCGATCTCCTCCTTGAGACCTTCCTTGGAGGGATCCGGTCGTCGGGTTTCCACTGTCGGCTCCGAGGGGGCTAGTGGCATCGGACCCTTGTCCGACCCCGCCTCCCTCTCGGGCTTCGGCTTTGGTAAGCTCGGCGCCGACATCGGCCTCGAGCCTTCTCTCTCCTTGGAGCCGACCATTCCTGTTTCTTCAGAGCGGGTGTGTTCCGGTCTCCCGGGGAGAGGAGCCTTTGAGGTGATGAGGAGTGTCCTGGCCTCTGAGCCTGGTCAACGGTCTATCCCTCTAGCTTCTCCCTCATCAGTGCCTGCAGATGCCTCTTGCCAGCCTTTTGCTCTCAGGCCCAGGGATCCATCGCCCCAGGTTTCCCCACTGGGAATTTCCTCCTCTTCCGAGGTTTCTCCTGACCCTGCAGGGGAACCCCCTCGGAAGAGGACGTGTAAGAGGAAACACACAGACTCCCCTGAGTCTACTACATCTGATACCGACTTAGATGAGTCGGAGGGTTCCCCACGGTCCCCCTCTGAGGCTGTCTCCTTTTCAGACATCCTTGAGCTCCTCAAACAGAGGGGGAATTGGCCCTCCATTGACCCCTCCGAGGATGAGTCAGTATACCTGGAGGCTTTTGGATCTCGACCCTCCACCTCCTGGGTGTCTCCGCCTTTCGACCCACTCATGCAGGTAGTGGCTCGAAGGCGTGGGCGGCTCCAGATTCTGTGGAACCTGTCCCCAGGAGACCATCCAAGTTCATTACAGCCCCGTCGGATAAACCGTTCCTTTCCAAAGGTGTCTCTGTGGATGCTATGGTGGTGGCGGCGGCCACTAAGAAGGAACTGGCGGATCCTTCAGTACCTGTCCATCCTCCTAATAAGGATTCTAGGACCATGGACAGGTATGGAAAGCGGATGTTTTCTTCAGCGACCTTTGCTATGCGTTCGCTGAATTACCTTTGTCACTTCACCAGGCTTCAACGAGATATTCTCAAAGAACTGGGTGAAGTAGTCCAGGATCCTTCTGCTGCTGGGGCTCAGGAAAAGATTGCCTCACAGCTTGCTATCCTGAATTCCATATCTAACTCCTCTATGCGGCTCATATCTTATGCAGCCGATGGAGCGAGCAGGGCCGCAGGCACAGGAGTTGCTCTTAGACGCCAAGCCTGGATGCGGCTGTGTAATTTTGTGGACCCCTTTAAGGCGTCCTTCACTAATACCCCCTTTGACGGTTCGGCTTTGTTCGGGCCTCAAGTGAAGGATACCTTGACCAGGTGTGAGCAGGACGGTAAGACTCTTTCTGCCATTGGAGTCCAGTTTTCCACTCCTCCTAGACCATATCCCAAGGGTCAGATAGGGGGGAAGATGTGGTTCCGTAAAGCCCAAGGAGCTACACCGGACACACGTGGTCAGTTTACCCCCAGAGGCAGAGGGGGTAACAATAACAGACGCCGCCCTAGAGGCAGGGGGGGTCCTCAGAACCAGGGCAACAGGGAGTCTCTTCCTGAGAAGCCCTTTCAGCATCCCTGAGGTGTTGCCCGACTGTCCACCCTTGGAGGCAGTCGGGGGAAGGATTTCACTGTACCCAGTAGCCTGGCAATCCCTATCTCAAGAGAAGTGGGTACAGTCGATTATATCCGAGGGTTACATGATCCCCTTCGTAAGGTTTCCCGTACCTCTACAATCCCTTCCAGACATCTCACCCAGTCAAAGGGATTTGGCAAAATAGGAGGTTTCAAAACTCCTAGAAAAAAGAGCCATCCAGACAGTGCCGGCAGACCAAGTAGGATCCGGCGTCTACTCAAGATTCTTTTTGGTCCCCAAAAGGACGGGAGAGTGGAGACCAATATTAGACCTCAGCAATCTGAACAGATTTGTCAAAAAGGCAAGATTCCGGATGGTCACGCTTCAGTCCATTCTGCCCTTTCTGGGCAAGGACAACTGGATGTGCTCTATAGACCTTCAGGATGCGTACTATCACATAAAGATTCACAGGCGCTCCAGGAGGTTTCTCCGCTTTCGGCTAGGGACCAGTCATTACCAATTCAGAGCCCTGCCCTTTGGCCTCACTTCAGCCCCCAGAGTGTTTACCAAATGCATGGCAGTGGTCACAGCTCACCTGAGACGTCGAGGATTCCAGGTGTTTCCTTATTTGGACGACTGGCTCCTCTCCGCCACCACCAAGTGTCAGCTTCTTCAGTCCAGAGACTACACCCTACAACTTTGCAAGAATCTGGGAATTTCAGTAAATTTCGTAAAATCTTCTCTGCTGCCTTGCCAATCTATCACCTTTATAGACGCAGAGTTAAATACCGTCAAAATGTTAGCCAGACTAACAGATCAAAGAATTCTGGACATCCAAAAATTTGTTCGGCTTCTGTTTCAAAGCAAAAGATCAAAGCCAGGTTTGTCCTGAAAGTTCTAGGTCTAATGGCTGCGGCCATTGTTCTTCTACCACTGGCTCGCTTTCACATGCGTCTCCTACAGTGGATGCTTTTCACACAGTGGTCATATCACGATCTTCCGATGAGACACGAGATCTTAGTGACACAGTCTTGCAGGGCTCATCTGGGCTGGTGGATATCCTCCTCTTCTTCATCAGGGCCGACCCTTTGTTCCCCCTCCTCCAGTTGCCACAGTCACCACGGATGCCTCCCTAAGCGGGTGGGGGGGGGGCATTATCAGGGCAGGATGGTCCACGGGACGTGGCAACCCATAGAATACCATCTGCACGTAAATGTCCTGGAGATGAGAGCAGTGCTTTTAACGTTGCAAGCCCTCGACGACTTTCTTCCCACGGGGACTATTGCAGTACAGACGGACAACATGTCCGTGGTCTGGTACATCAACAAACAGGGCGGAACCAGGTCCTATCCCTTATGTCGAGAAGCTCTCAGACTTTGGCAATGGGCGATCTCTTCTCAGCAGTTTCTGATAGCAACGCACATCCCTGGCAGGTCCAACCTATTGGCGGACAGGCTAAGCAGATCTATTCTGATGCCTCACGAGTGGTCTCTCAATCAATCTGTAGTGGATCAGATTTTTCTGAAGTGGGGCACTCCTTGTTGCGATCTTTTCGCTACCCCTCCAAACAACAAGTGCCCAGACTATTTCACTCTATTTCCCCTTCCAGGCCAACCCCTGAGAGACTCTCTAACCCAGGATTGGCCGCGGGGACTTCTTTATGCTTTTCCTCCTTTTCCATTGATTCCACAAGTCATTCAGAAAGCCACCGTTTTGAGAGCCAAATTGATCCTCATTGCTCCCTTTTGGCCTCGACAGATTTGGTTTCCATCTCTGCATCGTCACCTTCTGGTGCAGCCCTGGCATCTGGACCCAGTTCCGGATCTTTTGATCCACCAGTCGGGTCAGCAGCACCGGGCCATTCATTCTCTCAACCTCACTGCTTGGTTGCTCCACTTCCTTCCCTAGCCAGGCTACCAATGATTTCTGACTCAGTCAGAGACATTTTAGTGTCTTCTTTGAAGTCGTCCACTAGGACTATATATGCTAGCAAGTGGCGACGGTTTTCGATTTGGGCAAACTCCAGAAATATTGATCCTTTTACTGCTCCCGTACATTCTGTTTTAGATTTCCTAGCGGAGGTTTTTCATTCGGGATCCTCGCCATCTACAGTCAAAGTACAACTGGCTGCCATTTCCAAGTATCATGTTGGCTTGCATGACAATAACATCATGTCTCATAGATTATGCAAGGCCTTTTTGAGAGGAGTTTTTCTCCTAAAACCACCTATAAAGCATCCTCCTCCGCAATGGGATCTAAACTTAATGTTAGCATCCTTGATACTACCTCCTTTCGAACCGTCTGCTTCATGTTCTTTGAAGTTATTGACATGGAAAACTATATTTTTACTGGCTGTCACTTCTGCTAGAAGGGTTTTCAGATTCAAGCTCTCTGTATTCGTTCACCTTATTTGGTTTTTCATAAGGACAGGGTATCGTTAAGAACTAACCCTTCCTTTCTCCCCAAGGTTGTATCTCAAACCAATATTAACCAATCTATAGAATTACCAGTCTTTTTCCCTAACTATTCTGACAGAGCTGAACAGAAATTGCCTTTTTGGATGTCCATCGTCAGCTCAGGTACTACTTGCATAGGACTAAACAAATCAGAAAATCGGACCAATTGTTTGTCTCTTATGCAGAAAACAGGTTAGGTCTTCCAGTTTCTAAAGTGACCTTATCCAGATGGTTGACTTCCACCATTTCCTATGTGTACTCTCTCAGAGGCAAACAACTACCTTCTAAGCCAAAAGCACACTCGACCAGGAGTCTATCCACTTCTGCAGCTTTTCAGGATAGACTTCCCATTGATACCATTTGTGCAGCAGCTACTTGGGCCACGCCTCATACCTTTGTTTCTCATTACAAGTTGGATTTGGCCTCCAGAGATAGGGCCAGTTTTGGTTCCACAGTTCTCAAGAGTCTGTTCCATTGAGCCACCCGGGATACAGGTGCTAGGGACGCGGTCCCATCCAGCAGAATGAAGGCGAGATTGACAACTTAACATTTAGAAGTTATGTACCTGCCATAACGCTCCATGTTAGTTGTCTTCTCTCGCTTCTTTCTTGCGTTCCTCCCTCCTTCCCCCTGGCCTGGACAGATCTTGAAGAGTTCCTATTAGTTTGTTTCCTCTGGATCTTTGTTATGAGGACTTCTTTTAGGAAACTTTGTTCCTATTTTGGTTAGGATAACCTTTAGCAGGGTAAGTTAGCTGCCAAACGAGATCTGAGGTAGTTCCGCCTTGCATCATGGGATATAGGGTTGCCTCGAGCTGGTAAAAGGAGTTCTCGAGCTAAAGCAAGTGCCGAGTCGGAGCCGTGGATCGGCTCCGAACCCATCCAGCAAGAAAGAAGGCGAGAGAAGACAACTAACATGGAACGTTATGGTAGGTACATAACTTCTAATTATTTACTCGTTTGGGCATTGAACTGTTTTGTGGTTTACTTTTGGATGTCCTTCAAACGTTTTTTTTGGATTAGATATAGGAAACGCATGTTTAGTTCAGTGACTTTTACACTCCGATCCCTGAATTATTTGACCAATTTCACCAGGCTGCAAAGAGATCTCCTTAAGGAGTTGGGAGATATTCTTCAGGGTACTGTAGCTGCAGGGGCTTCCGACAAAGTTGCCACCCAGCTTGCTACCCTAAATTCCATTGTGAACTCGTCCATGTGTCTCATATCATATGCAGCTGATGGGACGAGTAGGGCAGTGGGTACAGGAATTGCTCTAAGAAGACATTGCTGGATGCGCTTGTGTTCCTTCACAGAGCCCTTTATGTCTTCATTTGTGAACACCCCTTTTGATGGCTCATCTCTCTTTGGGCCTAAAGTGAAGGAAACTTTGACCAGGTGTGAACAGGAGGGAAAGGCTCTGCCGTCGGAGTCCGTTTTTCCACCCCTACTTGGCCTTACCACAAAGGCCAAAGGGGAGGAAAAATATGGTTCCGAAAAGCCCAAGGAGCCTTTCAGGGCACACATGGTGAACCCCCCTCTAGGGACAGAGGAAGGGAGGGTAATAATGGAAGACGCCGCCCTCACGGCAGAGGGGGTCTGCAACACCAGGCTGACAGAGATCACTTCTCTGGTCAACCCTATCAGCTCTCCTGAAAGGAGGCCCGACTGTCCTGCTCTGGAGGCAGTCGGCTGTCTCTTATCTTTGTACCCAGATGCCTGGCAAGATATAACAAACGACAGCTGTGTACAAAGTATTATTTTCAGAGGGTATTTCATACTGTTCTCCACTCCACCCACACCTGCAAGGAGAATCCCGGACGTTCCACCCAGTTACAGGGAACAAGCAACTGTAGAGGTCCACAAGTTGCTAGGAAAAAAAGAGTCATCCAGCCAGTCCAAGCAGACCAAACAGGATCCGGAACTTACTCCATATTCTTTTTGGTTCCAAAGAAAACAGGGGACTGGAGACCCATTTTGGACCTCAGCAGACTCAACCAATTTGTGAAGAAAGAGAAGTTCTGGATGGTCACGTTACAATCTATACTTCCCTTTTTAGGGAGAGACAATTGGAGGTGCTCGATAGATCTCTAGGATGCGTACTACCACATAATAATGGCCAGGCCATCCAGAGATCATCTGCGTTTCCGGCTGGGAACCAATCATTATCAATTTCGTGCCCTGCCCTTTGGTCTCACTAACAGCCTCCATAGTGTTCACCAAATGCATGGCAGTGGTCACGGCTCACCTAAGGCGTCGATGATTCCAGGTGTTTCTGTACCTAAACGATTGGCTACTTACCACCGCTACCAGTCATCAAGTGATTCAGGCAAGGGAATACACTCTGCAGTCACTTAGGCATTACAGTCAACTCAGAAAAGTCTGCCTTGTCGCCATCGCCGCATATCGTCTTTATAGGGGCAGAGTTAGACACTTCAACCACCACTCTACGACTACCAGTCGAGTGGGTCTTTCTTCTTTGCCAGCATGTCAGCTTATTGGTATCGAAACACAGAGCACCAGCCGCAGAAGTTTAAAAAGTATTGAGTTTGATGGCTGCAGTGATCTTGGCCATACAATTAGCAAGGATGCATATGCAGAATCTTCAATGGCTGCTGTTCCACTCAATGGTCTTATCAGGACCTTCCAATGAATCACATGATTTTAATTACGAACTCTTGCAAGCGAGATCTCCAGTGGTGGTTGACGTCTCCTCATCTAACCATAGGACACCCCTTTGTACTTACCCCCTCCAGTAGCCACTGTGACCACAGACGTTTCCCTGATAGGATGGGGGGGACAATTTCAGGGAAAAACAGCCCAAGGTCCATGGACGGATCAAGAGTCACATCTGCATATCAATCTTTTGGAGATGAGAGCAGTACTTCTGGTGTTGCAGTACTTCCAGGACTCTCTTCCTGTAGGGACAATTGCAGTACAGACAGGCAATATGTCAGTAGTCTGGTACTTGAACAAGCAAGGCGGAACCAAGTCTTACCCCCTTTGCTGAGAAGCCCTCAGAGTTTGGCAGTGGGCTGTCTCCTCCCACTGCTTTCTGTTGGAAACGAACATCCCGGAGAGATCCAGTGTGATAGCAGACAAAACTGAGCAGGGCAATCTTGTTGCCGCACAAGTGGTCCCTCAAGATTGCGAACAGGGTTTTCTGCAAATGGGGGCAGCCTTGATGCAATCTTTTTGCCAGTCACATCAGCACGAAATGCAGGAGCTACTTTGCCCTGATTCCCCCTCTGGGAAAACCCCCAAGAGACGCACTCGTACACGATTGGCCCCCAGGTCTTCTCTGTGCATTCCCTCCAATCCCTTTAATACCCCGACTTCTACAAAAAGCAGAGTCGCTGGGAAGGACCATCATTCTTATAGCTCCTCATTGGCCTCAGCAGATTTGGTTCCCATTTCTTCAGCATCATTTTTTGGAGGATCCATGGATTCTGGACCCAGTTCCGGTCCTTCTGACATATCCGTCAGGGGACCTACATCCTTCCTTGCAGTCACTGAAGCTAACAGCTTGGCTGCTCCAGTTCCCCACATAGCCAGGCTTCATAACCTTTCCAATGAGACAAGGCAGATCCTCTAAGCAGAACATTGACCCTTATCAAGCCCCCTTGATGTCCATATTAGAATTCTTGACTATGATCTTTAATAAAGGAGATGCAGCCACAACAGATCGGGTCCAGTTGGCTGCTATATCTAACTTTCATCTCAGAGTTGACGGACTAAACATAATGTCCCACAAGTTGTCCAAGGCCTTTCTCAAAGGAACCTTTCACATAAGGCCTCCAGTGAAAACTCCTTATTCTCCTTGGAATCTAAACTTTATGCTGTCTCATACAATTCTTCCCCCATTTGAACCAGCATCATCTTGTGATCGCAAATTTTTATCATGGAAAACCAGATTTCTGGTGGCTATTACTTCTGCCCGCAGTGTGTCAGAACTTCAAGCTTTGTCTATCAGCCCTCCTTATTTGATTTTCCATGCTGATAGAGTATCTCTTAGGACAAACCCCTCCTTTTTGCCCAAAGTTTGTTTGGAATCTAATATCAACCAAGTCATTGAGTTGCCAGTCTTCTTCCCTAACCATTCCCATAAGTTAGAGTATATGCTGCACAAACTTGTCATTCACAGACAGCTCAAATGTTATTTGGACAGAACAAAAGAATGTTAGAAAATCAGACCAGCTCTTTGTGTCTTTCTCTGAAGCCAGAAAAGGTAGACCAGTGGCTAAAACACCGCTTTCTAAATGGCTATCTGATTGTATCACTTTTGTTTATTCAGCTTCTAATTTGCCTGTACTACACAAGATTAAAGCTCACTCTACCAGAGCAGTTTCTACATCATCTGCATTCCAAGCCAAATTGCCCCTTCATAACATTTGTGCTGCAGCCACTTGGTCTACACCTCATACCTTTATCACTCATTGCAGAGTTGATAAGGCCTCCAGGGACAGGGCTTCCTTTGGGTCTACAGTCCTGAAGAATGTACTTCGTGAGCCACCCGAGATTAAGGGTGCTAGGGACGCTACCCATCAGTAAAGAATGAATGGTGAGATTGAACAACTTCACATTAAGAAGTTATGTACTCACTATAACGTTCCATGTGAGTTGTTCCATCTCGACTTCAAGTTGTTCCATCTCGCCTTCATTCTTACATCCCTCCCTCCATCCCACACCTGGCTGATAGTTGACCTAGAGGCTAGTCTCATCCTGGTTGTTCAATTCTTCTTCCTCTCTATGGGAGGGTAGTTCACTTATATGGATATAGTACACGCAGCAAACAAGACATGAGGTAATTCCAGCAGTGCATCATGGGATAAGGGACTTGGTCTCGAGCTACTGGTAAACCTTTAGCTTTGCAAATGGCAGTATCGGAGCCGATGGATCGGCTTCAAACCCATCAGTAAAGAATGAAGGCGAGATGGAACAACTCACATGGAACGTTATGGTGAGTACGTACCTTCTTATTTCCTCTCTTGGAAAGAAAAAACCCCTGCAAGGGGCATTCCATTCCCACCCAAGAATCAACTACACTGTATTCCCAAGATCCTTCAGGATCTTCTGAACCATGGAACTAGAAAACCCATCCCTCCAGGACAAGAAGGAAAAGATTTTATTTGTAGTACCAAAAAAGGATGGCCGCTTGGAGGCCAGTTATGGATCTGTCCTTTCTAAACCTCTAAGAGTTCCATCTTTCAGAATGTTATCCCTCCAGACCCTTCTTCCAGTATTGCCAGCCCAGGCATTCATGGCTAGATCTCAAGGAGCCCTACCTCCACATCCCCATAAAACCCTCTCACAAAATACCTACGTTTTACTGGGTCCTGCTTTCACTTTCAATATACAGCCTTGTCCTTTGCACCCAGGGTATTCACAAAATGCCTGGCACCAGCAATAGCCTATTGCAGAACCAGAGGCATCCAAATTTATTCCTACCTAAATGACATCCTCATTCTTGCAATAAAAGAGGACACCATCAAAAACCATCTGCAGCTCACCATGTCCCTGCTACAAGGCTTGAGGTTCACACTCAGCATCCCCAGGTCATCCCTAACCCCACAGCAGGACAAAATCTTTCTGGGATGAGAATCAGAACAGACATGATGCAGGCATTCCTCCCTCAGGACAAAGTTCTCTACCTTACTGCCTACTCCCAGGACCTGATCCAGGTACAACTATCAGCAAGACAATTCCTACGGGTTCTGGGCCTTATGCCAGCCACCATTCCTATGCTGCCTTTAGCCAGGATGCATATGAGAAAACTGCAGTGGTATTTAAAGAATGTGTGGTCCCTATACAACCACCCTCTAGAATTTCAGATCCCAGTCTTACCCTGCCTCAAAGCAGAGTTAAGATGGTGGATACAACAAGTTCAAATGAACCCAGGCCTTCCACTCCACCCCTCCCACACCAGCTCAATACATGCACACAGACGCATCGGACCTGGGCGGGGGGGCTACCATGAAGGGTCTCAAGGTGCAGGAGAACTGGCACCCTACCCTCCAGAAAAAACATATCAATGTGAGGGAGATGACAGCAGTCCTTTTGGCCTTGAAAGCCTTTCTTCCAATCCTGCAGCCAGGTCTCCTTCAAATTTTCACAGACAATACCACAGTCATGTGGTAACTCAGCAAACAAGGAGGGACCAAGTCCCATCTCCTATGCAGGATAGCAATACAGATTTGGGACCTAGCCTCCATTAACAACTTCTCTGAAGGCAACCTACATCCCATTCCAAGATGACCAACAGGCAGATGTTCTCAGCAAATCGTCCTCTCTACATCACGAGTGGATGTTGATCAGGGAAGTTTTTCTAGACATTGTCCACCAGTGGGGCATGACTCAAATAGATTTGTTTGCCTCCCCCCAGAACAGACAATTGAAAAAAAAATCTGCACCAAGGACCACTCAACACTAACCTGGAGGGTGGGTGCCTTCAACATTTCATGGAAGGGACAGTTTCTATATGCGTTTCCCCCTTTCCTGTCATTCCAGAAGTTCTCCTGAAGATCAGGAAGGACAAACCAAAAATCTTGCTGGTGACTCCCTACTGGACAAGGCAGCATTGGTTCACCCTACTACTATCTATCGCCAAGGACAGTCACCACGAGGTGGACCTACTCACACTGCAGAAGAACACTCATTCATCCTCACCTTCAGATGTTATGCATAACACTATTGGTGATTAACTTTAAATTCCCTTCAGACACCACTACTCTGAGGACGTGCTTTCAGTCCTGAGGGAGGCTAGGAAACCTACTACAAAGAGATCCTACATTTCAAAATGGAGAAGATTCTCCAAATGGTGTCTCAAAAAGCATAGGGATCCCTTTCTAGCGGATGTTCCTCTAGTCTTAACTTATGTGTGTGAACTTAGCAAGGCTGGCCTTTCATACACTTCAGTGAAAGTCCACCTATCTGCAATCTCTGCCTGCTTACCCCTAGACCCCCCTCTGCTATCCAGACTAGATGTTAAATTGTTCTTGGAAGGGATCTTGCACATCAGACCACCAAGAAAACCTGTCTCACCACCTTGGGACTTGCACTTTATCCTAGAAAAACTCACACCGGCTCCATTTGAGCCAGCCAGTCTGCAACACTCCAAATGTGTACATGGAAAATGGTTCTACTGGTGGTCCTTACCTCTGCTAGAAGGGTGTCAGAGTTGGAAGCTCTCATGGCTTGCCCCACCCTACACTATTTTCTATAAGGACAGGGTAACCCTGTGCACCAACCTTTGTTTCATGCCCGAGGTGGTCAACAAACTGTCTTTAAACCAGTCCATTCACCTGCCCACCTTCTTCCTCTCTCTTACTAATGACAGTGAGAGGATAGTCCATTCCCTAGGTGTGCACAGGCAACTGAAGACGTTATTCGTGTTTCACTATTGCAGTCATTACATTTGAGTTATCTGATTGCAGGTAGCCCTCAGCCGGCCTGATCATCAAAGTCTTTGGTCCTGCGTCAGTTTAGCAATCACATCAGCAAGAAGGGTATCTGAATTACAGGCCCTCATGGCAGTGGAGCCTTTCATCATCTTTCATGCGGACAGGGTGTCCCTCAGAACCAATCCCTCCTTCATGCCCATGGTGGTATCCAGTGTGGCTCTTAATTAGTCCAATCATTTGCCAACGTTTTTTCCTAATCCACAGAACAAAGGGGGACTGATACTGCACTCCTTAGATGTGCACAGACAACTTAGATTCTACTTGGACAGGATTAAACCTCAAAGGAAATCTGAACAACTGCTGGTGGCATTTGCTGCAGAGGCAGAGGGGAAGGCTATTTCAAAGTAAACCATTTTTAAATGGATAGGCCATTGCATTCACTTTTGCTATAAGCACCATGGAAAACCTATCCCACAGGGGATCAGACCCCACTCAACCAGGACTGCATCTACCTCTACAGCCATTCTCAGAGGTGTCCCTAACAAGGTACATCCTGGAAGTTGCTACCTAGAGTTCTGTACATACTTTCACCAAGCATTATCATTTGCCAATTTTCTCTAAATCCAGAGCTGGCTGTGCCACTGCAGTTTTGCAGGGCCTTATAGCTAGTCCTAATGCTATCTAAATTCCTCCTCCTAACCTTAGCTTTGGGAATCTACCCAAATGTGATGACTGCAACAGTGAAACACGAAGAACATAGTACAGTTGTGTACACTTATCATAAATGTAGATGTTCGAGTGTATTCACTGTTGCAGTCCTGGTTACCCTCCCTCCAGCTCCCTGACTTCTTTTGGCTATACCTCTATTTTCCTTTACTATGCTTAAAAACTTTTTGGTGTATTTGCTTTTTTGGAGGGCACCTGACATCTGGGGCAAGAAAAACTGATGTAATGGCGTCGGCTGCATATTTTATACCCCTGATGACCTGACGTCACGGAAGAAGAGACAGCAACTGACGCAGGACCCAAGACTGTTAATCAGGCCGACTGAGGGCTACTGCAAGCAGATAACCCAAATGTATGACTGCAACAGTGAATACAGTCGAACATCTACATTTATGGTAAGTGTACACAACTGTACTTTTCTTCACTTCCAGTAATAGACTGTCCTGGCTCTCTTCCCCAATTTGTGACATTATTCTGGCTTCTCAGAAGGATTCTGCCAAAAAAGTTTATAAAAGGAAATGGAAAAGGTTCTTATTTAGGTCTCAGATCGGGACATTGATCACTTTTCTACACCACTTTCAGCTGTTCTTCATTTTCTGACAACTCTCTTCAAAAATGGAGCTGGTTTCTCTACAGTTAAACTTAAGCTGGCAGCAATTTCAAGTTTCCACACAGGGAGTAAATCTTTTTCCTTAACTCCTTCTAAATTATTTATTTCCATTTATTTACTGGGATAGTCCAACTGGGCCATTGCTGGCCTGTTTTTAGCGGAGGCCCTGGGAGAAAAGCTCCACAGATACGATGTTCTCTTGTACATAAGACTAAATGATAGTTACAGAAGTTTAACAAAAATGCAGCTACAACCATCAATACTGGAGTCAGATACAGTATTAGAGTTACAGAAGATGGTAACAACTTAGAATTTACATTTATAGGTACCTTCAATTACACTTGAGTGATTGTAACAATTAACAAGAAAGCATGCATTTAGCTTGGTGTGGTGATGGATAGTAAATAAATGAGATGCAAATAAAGAAAGAAAGAGTAGAGGGTAAGAAATGGAGTTGACAGGCCAACAGCTTTTAACACTGGCAATTAGTAGGGGACAGAAAGGAGAAGCGAGGGGGAAAAATAGGAAGTAGGAAAGGTAAGAACACATGGTAGGGTAGAGCTTATGGAAGTAAGCTCAATAGTTAATCAGGTATAGAGTAGGAGCAGAGCCATGTGTGTTTGAGGTGTTCCCTTATTAGCTGTTTGAATTTAGATGTGTTATTAATATTGAGAATATGTTGAGGTATATCATTCCATTTTTTGGCAATTTTATGAGAGTATAGGGAGTCCCCATATATGTTGTTTGACCTACTGACCTTCAAGAGTAATTTATTAGATAACCTTAAATTTCTGCTGCTTGAGTAGGGTTGAACGAGTTTGCTAATGGATGGACAGCTGTCAGGGTGTAACAGGATGGAGTGTGTTAGTGCCAGTTGGTTGTAGGTTAGTAGGTTGAGGAGTTCTAACCAATTGAGATGGTGAAGTGTAATGCAGTGATGGGTCCTAGTGGGATCGTTGGCAGCAAATCTGGCTACTTTATAACAACAGGATTCTAGTTTAAGTCGCATTTTCTTAGATTTGTGAAAATGGGTGAGGCCTATAAGAGACTGGATAGAAGGGAGTTCTACTGATGACTTATCGAATGGACTTAAGAAAGGCCTTATTCTCTATACAGGGAGCCAAGTTTGATGTGCACTTTCTTGATGACTAGTCTGAATGTTTATCGAATTTAAGGTCCTTGTCTGTGGTGACTCCTAGTAGCTTTGTAGATTCAACTGGCTCAATACAGGTGTTATTAGATGAGTTAATGGAAAATGAACTAAGGTCAGGAGATTTTGTACTATTGGAGAAAATCATTAGTTTAGTTTTAGATGGGTTGAATATAAGTTGAGACTGGTTGAGGTATCTTTCTGTGTCAAGGAAGGATTGTTGAGTTTTTTTAAGAAGATAAGGTAATGTTGGAGCTGGGCATATGAGAGAGGAGTCGTCTGCATACTGAGTTAAGGTAGCATGTTGAGTGCCTGAGTGTAGTCTGTTTGTGAATATGGTAAAGAGAAGGGGGCCAAGTATAGATCTTTGAGGTACACCTAGAGATATAGGAAGTGAGGAAGACAATTCATTTTGCCATCTAACTGCTTGTTGTCAGTTAGCCGATGAACCAGGAGAGGGTTGAGTGAGAGAGGTTGAGAGAGGCTGGCACATGGATGAGGTTTTTATGGGAGACCGTATCAAAGGCCTTGGATAAGTGGAGGGATATAGAGGATATGAGTGACCTTCACTGTGTCTATGAAACTGATTAGGGCAGTTTTCATACTGTGTTTAGGGAGGAATCCATGTTAGGTAGGGGAGAGCAGGTAATTTTTAAGGGGATGATTAAGAAGTTGTGAATGAATGCATTTTTTCAGTATTTTGGCTAATGGGGAGAGTAAGGCAGTGGGCCTAAAGTTGGTAAAATCTGTGGAAGTGCCACTATTATGGAGAGGGATAACATGGGATACTTTTCAAAGGGATGGCACATATTACTCTGCAATAGATTGATTTATAAGAATAAAGATAGGGTAAGAAATGGCACCAGCAGCAAGTTTAAGGTATTTGCTGGGTGGTAGGTCAGGACCACAACTAGTGCTTTTAAGTTTGGATAGGAGTTTCCTGATATAGTGGGTTTGAACGGGCTGGAGATTGAAAGAGCCTGGTTTACTTTCAAAGTTTATGGCTAGAGGTAATTGAGAGTTATTGTTAACAAGAGATAATGTGGATTTTACAAAGTGATTGTTGAATTGAGTGGCTATATTGTCTGGTGAGTTAGTTGGACTTGGAGTAGGGAGCGGAGGCTTGACCAGGTTTAAGGAGTTGGTTGATGGAACTACAGAATTTTTTTGTTTTTATGATATTTGTTTTGGAATGATGTATAGTACTGTTTTTTTATGTTTGATTTTGTTTTGCTATATTACGAAGTTGCTGGAACTTCTGAAGGGAATGTGGGTTATTAGGGAGTTGGTGGTTATGCCATGCCCTGTCTCTCTCTCTCCGAGTAACTTTCTGGACTCTGAGGAGAGCCAGTGAGTGTGTCGTACTTTTGAACATGTTTCCCTGAGTGGAGCTAGTGTATTTAGAATAGAGAGGAATTTGTCATTGAAGTATTGAACTGCTAGGTCAAGTTGGAGGTGTTTGAGGGGGAACCAGTTAACGTGTTGGAGTAAAGAGGTAAAGGTTTCTGCGGTGAAATTAGCTTTATTATGGATGAGTTTAAACTTATTTTTGCTAGGCGGAAGGAATGTTTTTTTAGAAGGTAGGTAGGATGGTGATCACTTAGGGTGTCTGGTAGATGGCCTGCAATATATGAGTCTGGATTAGAGCTAATGAGAGCCCAGTCAGGGATGGATTCTTTATTGGAGCATTTGTCAACCCTAGTTGTGTTAAGAATTAACTGGGAAAATTCAAAGAAGTGTATATGATATGAGGGGTTGTTAGAAGATATTGTATTCCAGTCTATGTTGAATCTCCCAGTATGATTGTTTTTTGTCTAAGAGAAGAGGAACACAAGCTTAATAATTTTTCTATGGCAGATGGGTTGTTACCTTGGGGAAGGTAGATAGCTATAATGTTGATAAGCCTGTGAGGGTTATTTGTAGGCGGGCAATTAGAGTTTCCATATTTGAAGTTATTGGAGGGTGTAGGTTGAGACTTTAAAGTTGGAAATTATTTTTTTACACTCTTGTGACACCGCTGCCATGTTTAATGGTTCTGTTGTACCTTATTATATTAAAGCCAGGGGGTTAGTATTTCTTGATGCTGAATATGCGGCTTGAGCCAGGTTTTGGTTAAGATGGATACATGTAGTGAATAGTGGGCAATTATAGCATGGAATTCGGTTGTTTTATTTAGGAGGCTTCTGAGGTTGAAGTTTAGTATTAAGAGGTCAGAGGTTTTGTGATGGAAAAAGGTTGCAAGAGGAGAGACAAATGCTAGTATAGGGGGAATAGACTGAGGACAGGGTGGGGGACCAGGTTTGGAATGAATATCACCACCTTAGAAAATGTACTTTTATAAGGGAGAGTGTAGGATCAGAAGTCTTAGAAATTTGACATTGTGGATTAAGGGAGAATTTTGTGTTAAGAAGTTTGAAGGAGATAAGTTGAGAAATGGAGTTATGAAATAGATGAGGTGATATAACAATAAAGGAGGGTTAGAGGGTTTGGTACATTATGGATTATTTTGAGAGTAATTAACAGTTATATGGAGGTTGTGGAAGTGAATAATTGTATAGGTGTATCCTAGTAAGGTTGCAAATGTGGAGAGTAAAGATAGAGTTTTGGCTGTGAATGTAAATGGCATCTTGGGGAAGAATTTGTTGAGCTGATAGTTGGAATAATGTGAAAAGGGTGTGAGGAATCAGATAGCTAGATTGATTGTGTAGTATGATAAGCTGGATCTTTATTGAATGGATGGGATTGGATGGGGTTGGAGTTGGTGTGACAGGGGAAGTGGAATATATGTAATGAAAAAAAGGGTGGTTGGGAATGGGGTAGGGTAGAGAAGTGATCCCGAGCTCAGCAAGGGAGAACGGAGCAAGCTGAACCACAGCTGATGGCAGAAAAAACTATTAATAGCTATCAGCCAGCAGTATCCTGTCATACCCACAAGTCAGTACCTTATATGAGCAGAATCTACTGTTTTTTTTTGTTTGTTTTTTTGTTTTTAATGTTTAAAAGTGAGGAAGGTCTTGGTTTCACACAGACAACTGTGATCAAGAGAGGGGGAATATCATTGTTTAAAGCTTTTACGAAAGGCATTTTTCTTCTAAGGTCTCAGATAAAGGATCCCTCACTGCCTTGCAATCTTACTGTGGTACTTGAAGGATTAACACAGAAACCCTTTGAACCATCAGACAAATCTGATCTAAAATTTCTGTTATGGAAGACTGCTTTCTTGGTAGCCATAACATCAACAAAAAGAATTTCTGAACTCCAGGCTCTTTCAGCAAAAACTCCTTAGATTGTTTTTCACAAAGATAGGGTTTCTCTGGGGACTAACCCTTCATTTTTTACCTAAGGTAGTTTCTGAAAACATCATCAAGCAATTAATTCACTTGCCAGTTTTCTTTCCAAATTTTACCAGTAAAGGAGAGTACATGCTACATCTCCTTGATATATACATATAACTACATTTTTACCTTCACAGAACAAAATAGTTTAGAACGTCAGACCAGCTTTTGCATCTTTCTGTCCAAATCGCCTAGGTCAGTCAGTTTCTAAAGTTACCCTAGCTAAACGGATTATAGACTGTATCTCATGGATTTACTCTCAGAAGGGTATAACGTTACCAAAGCCTTCCCGTGCTCACTGAGCTAGATCCATGGCTGCTACTTCTGTCTATTAATGACATTTGTGCAGCAGAATCTCCTTTGGTTCGGCAGTAGTCCAGAATATCCTTCCATGAAGTGCCATCCAAGATAACACAGCTGGAGACTCTGTCTCATAAGTGAGGAGGAATGAAAAGGACAACATCAGATTCATAAGTTATGTACTGACCATTAACTAGGCATCTGTGTTGTCCATTTTCATTCTTCCTCCACTTGCGCCCCATCCATCCTCCATTCATTGTTCTTCTGGAAAGACCTTTTGGACTGTGTTTGGAATATACAGATGTTCATCATGCATACAGCTGCAGTCATAGCAGATGGGTTCTCCTGCCGTCAGGCGGGTCCTCGGTCGGCCGAATTCCAAAGTCTAGGTCCGGCGTCGGTTGTCATCGCTTCTTCCCTGACGTCAGTGCGACAGGGGCATAAAGGAACCAGCCGACGCCATTTTCTTCAGTCTTTCTTGCCGCGCGGTGCCCGAAGCAGAAGCAGTTCGCAAGTGCCGGTCGGCCAGCTCCTGAGATTATGAAAATTTGGAAACCGAAGTCTTCTTAAAAGCTAAGTACCCCGTTGGGGAAACTTTTCTTGCCTCAGACCGATGTCAGACAAAGTTAATAATTGTATTTCTTGTGGGAAGCAAATACCGCATAAGGATTTCCATTCCCTCTGTATACCTAGTTTAGGCCCAGACCACGACGTCTCGGTCTGTCGCTTTTGTGCTACATTCAACAAACGCACTATTAAGCATCGGGCGGAGTTCGCCCAGCATTATTTTGAGAAAGCATTTAACTATACTATGTCGCCGGATATTCCGACTCCGGTTTTGTCTAAAAAACAAGGACTGACACACGAGGTCCGCGGCCTCTACCGACACCACGCCAAAGCCGACTACACGTGGTCCGGTTGTCAGTGAGGCGCCTACGCAGCCCCTGATTACCGACGACACTTCTTTGACGGTGTCTCCTGTGCCCGAGGTCGCAGGCTCCTCGGCCCACACCCCGACTACAGATACCGAAGCCACTCTTGGCATTGAAACTCAGAATGTGGACAGGTCCACCTCCACTCAAGGTGTCTTCAGACCTTCTTCTTCTTTCTCCATCAAGGCTTTCACAAAGTCTAAAGCAACCATGCACTCCAAGAGACCAGCTACACAGGGCCCATCTCCAGGCCCCATGCCTAAGAAACAGATGCTTAAAATGGCTGAGGATTTAATTACTCTAATCAGAGGTTCTCATCCCCCACCGGACAAAAGGCCCAGAGTGGAGGAAGATTCCCCCTCCTCTGATCAGGGCTCCATTATTTCAGAGCACTCTGATGATCAGGAACATTCTTACTCCCCTTTTGAAGACTCTGATGCGGAGGAGTCCATCCCTTCTGTATCCCCCCCTGAGGATTACTCATTTGGGGAAACTTTGCATACCTTAAGGGAACACTTCCACTGGGAAGGCCAGGCTTATTCAGATTCCAAGAAAAGGCTCAGGGAATTTCTCTGTTACCTCAGCACAGGCCTCTGGCTATACCCCCTGTCTTGGACATCCTAGATGATGTTTACTCAGAGGCCTGCCTTAACCCGGACTCTCTACCTCCAGCTCCAGTTAAGCCTGACAGGTACTACAGGATTCCTGACTCACACCAATTTCTATACAAAAGCCATGCTGCTGACCCAGAAACCATCTCACAGGGCCCCAAGGGAGTTAAGGCCTCCATTGCCAAAAATCCATTGCCTTCCGAGAGAGATTCCAGATCCTTAGAAAGGTGGGGAAAAAAGGTATACACCTCGGCTACCTTATCCATGAGGGCCTTAAACTGTCAGTTTCATATGCTAAAATACCAACAGTTTTTGTTATCACAATTGAAGAGTAAAATGTCACAACCTGAACAACCAGACTTGAAGGAGTTGCAGGATTTGATGCATAGTGCAGAACAAGTGGGTAAACATACCTTGGTTTTGATGCTCTAGAGGCCTCATGTAGAGCTGCTGTTACAGGATCAGTCATACGTAGACATGCCTGGCTCAAGGAACAAGCCTTGCCTGATCATGTCAAAGCTAAATTACTAGACGCCCCTCTTCAAAAGGATGTACTATTTGGTGCTAATGCTGAGGAGGTATTAAGGAAAATGGAGGAAAAGGCTAAATCAATGCAAACTGTGAAAGAATTTCTACAGGTTCAACCCCCACGTTTTAGTAGAAATTGGCCTTCCAAAAACTGGTCCTTTCCTGCCACAGACAGACCCCAAAGAGGCAGATACAGGCCGAGGGGCAGAGGACAATCCCAAGGATCGTATAGAGGCAGACAATGGCAAGCTCCTACACAAAGAGGTGGTGAGTACAACTCGCAATCTTTCAGAAAGCAAACCCAATGACTTTCCCCTTTGCATGCCAACCAGGTCTCAAATGGCAGCCCCCTTAGGAGGAAAGCTGGCATTATTTTCAAAAATTGGCATGTTGTCACAAAGGACAAATGGATCCTGGACATTATAAACAGAGGCTACAAATTCCATTTTCACACCCTTCCAAAATGAGAGGCATGCCAAACCTGCCACACAATCAAAGGGCAGAGGCACAAAGGCAAATTACAGATCTCATAAACATGAAAGCTATTTAAGAGGTACCTATGCACGAACAAGGTCAAGGTTTTTATTCCAGGCTATTTCTGGTGCCAAGGAAGGGAAAAGATTGGAGACCTATTTTGGATCTATCCATCTTAAACACATTTCTACTGCACCAAAATTCAAGATGCTCACTCTACAGCAACTTCTTCCCATGCTGGGCAAGGAGTCTTGGCTGGTAACATTGGACCTCAAGGAGGCATACCTGCATGTCCCAATCAGACAAAATTGCAGAAGGTACCTCAGATTTCTTGCAGGTTCAACCCATTATCAATTCTCTGCATTGCCCTTTGGCTTATCTACTGTGCCCAGAGTATTCACGAAATGCCTGGCATCAGTAATTGCCTACTGCAGACTTCAAGGGATACAAATATACCCCTATTTGGACGACTGCCTGATCCAAGCGGACAGCAAGCACATTATTCTGAAACATCTGGCTTATGTAATAATGTTATTGAACTCTCTGGGATACACAGTCAACAAAAAGAAATCAAGGCTAATACCCTCTCGGAAGATAATTTTCCTGGGTGCCAATTTGGACACAAACACCCAGATGGCCTACCTCACGCCAGAGAAGCAGGGGCAACGAATTCAATACTTCAGAACACTAGCAAATTGCACCAGGCTGACTGCAAGGAAAATCCTGCAGGCTCTGGGATTCATGGCATCTTGCATCTTACTAATCCCATGTGCAAAGCTGCATATGAGGAAACTACAATGGTACCTGAAAAACATATGGTCTCAACACAGCCACAGTTTGGAAATAATAATACCACTAATTCCATGTCTGCAAAAGGAATTTCTGTGGTGGGCTCAAGCATGTCAAACAAACACAGGTCTTCCATTCAGCAAGCCTCAAGCAAATCAAGTCATCACAACAGACGCCTCGGACTACGCCTGGGGGGCGCACATGACAGATCGGTGCATTCAGGGCAAATGGTCCCAAAAGAAAAGCACCTTCACATCAATCAAAAAGAAATGCTAGCAGTAATAAATGCTATTATAGCTTTCAAGGACCTTCTACAACCAGGTTAACTATTGATAAGAACGGACAACACCACAGTTATGTGGTACATAAACAAACAGGGAGGAACACATTCTTGCCCCCTATGCAGACTGGCCATGTCACTTTGGAACATGGCCATGGACTTACAAATGGAACTACAAGCACAGTACTTGCCAGGCAAGGAAAACACGCTGGCAGACAACCTAAGCAGGAATATGACAGATCCACACGAATGGAAATTGCATCCAAAAGTTTTTACAGAAATAATCCAAGAATGGGGAAGGCCAGACATAGATCTCTTTGCCTCCCACAAGAATCATCAATTGACAAAATTCTGCTCAAGGATCTTCCATCTAAAGGCCTGGAGAGTGGACGCTCTTTCTTTCAGTTGGACATCAATGACAGTTTATGCCTTCCCTCCTCTTCCTCTGCTGCCCAAAGTTCTATTAAAGACCAAAGCAGACAAACCAAAGATGATTCTCATTGCTCCGGACTGGCCAAGGCAACACTGGTACCCACTCCTGAGGAGCCTGACGCATTCCCCACCATGGACCCTGCCTCTAATGCCTCTTCTTCTGACTCAGCACAGTTTCAAAACTCTTCACAGCCAGCTAAAAACACTCAATCTAGCCGCATGGAAGATTCCCTAGCATCACAACAGGCCCTACTCTCCAAGGAGGTGCAGGATGTCATTTTGGAGGCCAGAAGGCCATCAACTAAAAAAGCTTACTCCAAAAATGGAAACGTTTTGTGTCTGGAATGAGAAAAAGGGCCAGGATCCTGGAAAACTGAATTTACCTCAAATACTACAATATTTGGCTGAACTGCTAAGCAGTGGACTTTCTTTCTCCTCCATCAAAATCCATGCCTCAGCCATTTCTGCAGAATACAACACTGATCCACCTTTATTCTCTCACCCTCTCTTAAGACAGTTCCTCAGAGGGCTAAGAATTTAAGGCCTCCAAGGAAACAACCAATACCTGCTTGGGATCTTAATTTCATTCTGGAAAAACTGACCTTGCCTCCCTTTGAGCCAGCTGCCTCATCAGATTTGCAGTATTTGTCCTGGAAAACAGCTTTCCTTCTGGCTATCACCTCAGCTCGTAGAGTTTCAGAACTACAGGCTCTCATGGCTGTCCAGCCTTTTATCATCTTCCATCAGGACAGAGTTTCCTTACGAACCAACCCGTCCTTTATGCCTAAAGTGGTATCCAGGGTAGCTTTAAATCAGGCCATACATTTGCCTACTTTTTATCCTAATCCTCAAAACAAAGGGGAGAGATTACTACATTCCTTGGACATCCACAGACAACTGCGGTATTACTAGGACAGAACAAAGCCTTTCAGAAAATCAGAACAGCTCTTTGTGGCCTATGCGGTAGGAGCTCAAGGGAAGCCAATTTCCAAACAGACAATCTCAAAATGGATAGCCCACTGCATACGCTTTTGCTATTCCTTTCATGGCAAAACTGTTCCTACAGGCATTAGAACTCATTCCACCAGGGCCAGAGCCACCTCTGCAGCCTTCCTCAGAGGTGTTCCTACCAAAGATATTTTGGAAGCAGCCACTTGGAGTTCTGTGCATACCTTCTCCAAGCACTACAACCTACCATTATACTCCAAATCTAGAGCAGGCTTTGCCACTGCAGTCTTGCAGGGCATTTTGGCTCCTCCTAGTTCCACCTAGTGCCTACCACCCCTTTCTTAGCTTTGGGATTCTACCCATCTGTTATGACTGCAGCTGTATGCACGATGAACATAGTACAGTTTTGTACCTATCATAAATGTAGATGTTCGAGTGCTAATACAGCTGCAGTCCAGGTTTCCCTCCCTCCTTCCCCTCTTGGGACAGGCCTATAGGCTAACACATCCTCATACAACCTGATTGGGGTTTTCATTTATGATGTATTTGCTTGCAACTACTGTATTTTGATTATATTGCACTGCATTATCACACAAATTTATGTATTGCCTTCCTTCTGGGGGCACCTGACATCTGGGGCAAGAAAAACTTCAGAAAATGGCATCGGCTGGTTCCTCCAGACCAGTGTCAGTAAAAGTTAACAACTGTATTTCTTGTGGGAAGCAAATACCTCATAAGGACTTTCACTCTTACTGTATTCCTTGCCTAGGCCCTGACCACGACGTTACTAGTTGTCGGTTTTGTGCTAGATTCAACAAGTGCACTATTAAACATCGGTTTGATTTTGCTTTACATTACTTTGGCCGAAGGTTTAACTACATAATGGCGTCGGAACAACCGACGACCGGCATTCATAAAAAACGCAAAGACAAGGAAAAGGACAGGCATCCGAGGTCCAAAACCAACGACGAAGCCTCTTCTGGGCCAGTCGCCAGTTCGCCGGTTCTCAGTGAGGCGCTTTCGCAGCCCCTGACACCTGCTACCTCAGAGCCACAGGCCATATCTGACTCCCACATGGAGACATCTAGGACTCTTGAAACTCAAGGTATTGGGCCTGCGGAAACTATTCCCTCAGATGGGTCCGGAGCCGCTGAGCAGGCATCGGCTTCTGAAGGTGTTTTCAGACCTTCACAGCTTACTATTAAGTCCACTACAGCAGCCAAGGCAAAGTCAAAATCACCATTAAAGACAAGGAAACAAGTACAGCATTCTCCTGGACAGTCATCCATGCCAAAGAAACAGATGCTTAAAATGGCAGAGGACCTAATTACTTTGATCAGGGGTTCCCATCCCCCTCCTGATAAAAAGCCTAGGCAAGACACTGACTATGACTCCTCTGACCAGATTTCTATTTCCTCTTCAGATCAGGGATATTCTCTCCCTCCGTATGAGGACTCTGATACAGAAGAATCTATACCTTCAGCCTCTCCGCCTGAGGATTATTCTTTTGGGGAAACCTTGCACACCATGAGGGAGCATTTCCATTGGGAGAGCCAGGACTATTCAGAATCCAAGAAAAGGCTCAGAGACTTTCTTTTATTGCCTCAGCACAGGCCCCTGGCTATCCCCCCTGCGCTTGATATTGTTGATGATGTTTTCTCTGAGTCCAGTCTGTCTCCTGATTCTTTACCCCCTGCACCAGTCAAGCCAGACAGGTACTACAGGGTCCCAGACTCTCATAAATTTCTTTATAAAAACCCTGCTGCTGACCCAGAAACAATTTCTCAGGGTCCCAAAGGGGTTAAGGCTTCCACTGCAAAAAACCCTGTCCCCACTGATAGGGATTCTAGAGCTCTGGATAGATGGGGGAAAAAAGTTTACACTTCTGCTACTTTAGCTATAAGGGGTTTAAACTGCCAGTTTCACATGCTTAAATATCAACAGTACCTCATGTCCTTGTTAAAACAGAAAATGCTTACAAACTCAGAAAATCCTGACAATAAGGAAATGCAGGATTTATTCCATGCAGCTGAACAAGTGGGAAAGCATACTCTGCAATGTGTTTTTGATTAATTTGAGGCTTCTTGTAGAGCCGCAGTTACAGGCTCTGTCATTCGAAGACATGCTTGGTTGAAAGAACAAAGTTTACCTGAACATCTTAAAGTAAAATTATTGGATGCACCACTACAGCATGATACTTTGTTTGGTGTTAAGGCAGAAGAGGTGTTAAAGAAAATGGAGGATAAAGCAAAATCAATGCAGACAGTAAAGGATTTCTTACAGGTTCAACCACCCAGGTTTAGCAGAAACTGGCCTTCAAAAAATTGGTCCTTTCCAGTGTCTGGCCACAAAGAGGCAGATACAGACACCCAAGAGGCAGATCTCAGCCCCAAGGCTCCTACAGACCTAAACAATGGGGTGCTTCAGCCCCCAAAGGAGGAGAAGACAAATAACAACCTTATAGGAAACAGTCCCAATGACTTCCCTCTACAAATGCCAAGCACTTACCTTTTGGCAGTACCCTTAGGGGGAAAGCTAGCACTTTTCTCACAAAATTGGCACATAATCACCCAGGACAATTGGGTACTGAAAATTGTTTCTCAGGGTTACAGGTTCCACTTTCACACCCTTCCAAAATCAAAAGGTATGCCGGACCTGCCACAAAACCAATGGGCAGAGGCACAAAAACAAATTTCTGCTCTCATGGACATGAGTTATTCAGAGTACCACAGCAAGAACAGGGACAAGGATTTTACTCAAGACTTTTCCTGGTACCCAGAAAGGACAAAGCCTGGAGACCAATACTGGACCTGTCAATCCTAAATACTTTCCTGGATGTTCCAAAATTCAAAATGTTAACACTGCAGCAACTTCTACCCATGCTGGGCAAGAAGGCTTGGCTAGTTACTTTGGACCTCAAGGAGGCATACCTGCATGTCCCAATCAGACAATCTTGCAGAAGATACCTCAGATTCATAGCTGGCTCAATGCATTACCAATTCTCTGCACTGCCCTTTCGCTTATCTACTGCGCCCACGGTTTTCACAAAATGCCTGGCACCAGTAATTGCATTTTGCAGACAAAAAGGAATTCAAATATATCCCTACTTGGACGACTGCCTTATTCAAGCAGACAGCAAGGACATTCTACTAAAGCATCTGGCGTTTGTAAAAAGATTACTAACTTGCCTAGGGTACACAGTAAACAAAAAGAAATCAAAACTAGTGCACTCTCAAGAGATAATATTCCTGGGTGCAAGCTTAAATACAACTGCCCAGATGGCTTATCTCACGCCAGACAAGCAAAGGCAACTGACTCCATACTTTCAAATGATGGCAACAAAGACCCAGCTCCCTGCAAGAAAAATTCTGCAGGCCCTGGGCTTCATGGCATCCTGCATTCTACTAATTCCATATGCAAGACTGCATATGAGGACACTACAATGGTATCTAAAAAGTGTTTGGACTCAACATTGCCACAGCCTGGAAACAATAATAACTCTAATTCCCTGCCTGCAACAAGAGTTTCGATGGTGGTCACTGGCCTGCCACCACAACAAGGGACAGCCTTTCACATTACCCACAGCCAGGCAGACAATAACAACAGATGCATCGGATTATGCCTGGGGGGCACACATGGCAGGGAAATGTATTCAGAGCACGTGGCCCAAGGAGCAAATGCATCTTCACATCAATCAAAAAGAGATGCTAGCTGTACAGAATGTCCTGACAGCCTTCAAGGATCTACTGCATCCAGGACAACTATTACTAAAGACAGACAACACCACAGTTATGTGGTACATAAACAAGCAAGGGGGCACGCATTCCTACCCCCTCTGCAGGCAAGCCATGACTTTATGGAACACAGCACTGACCTATCAAGTACATCTGCAGGCACAATTCCTGCCAGGAACGAAAAATACACTGGCAGATGAACTAAGCAGAAATCTCATGGATCCTCACGAATGGAAACTAAATCCACAGGTCTTCAGCATGATAACAAGGAAATGGGGATGCCCAGACATAGATCTTTTTGCCTCCCCTCACAACTGCCAACTACAGAGATTCTGCACAAGAACTTATCACTCACAAGCATGGAAAGTGGATGCTCTATCATTCAGCTGGAAAACCCTGACAGTTTATGCCTTTCCTCCACTGCTTCTTCTTCCCAAGGTGCTCCTAAAAGTCAGACAAGAGAAACCAAAAATGATCCTGATTGCCCCAGACTGGCCACTCCAGCACTGGTACCCAGTCCTAAAGAGCTTGTCTCAAGGCCCAGCCTGGACTTTACCTCTAATTCCTTATCTTCTGACTCAACAAAACAATCAGATTCTGCAGTCAACTCAGAAACTTAAATCTGGCTGCATGGCAGATAATATAGCCACTCAGACCACACCTCTCTCTAAAGCTGTTATGGATGTCATTTTAGAAGCCAGGAGGCCCAGCACTCGGAAATCTTTTGCAGAAAAATGGAAGAGATGATGTGCTTGGAACTAGGCACAAGGACTCGAACCACTAGTTCCAAATATACCTCAGATTTTACAATACCTAACTGAGATGCTGGACAAAGGCCTATCCTTCTCATCAATTAAGATACATGCCTCTGCCATTTCAGCTCATTACAATACAGAACCTCCTATTTTCTCTCATCCACTTCTAAGGCAGTACCTCAGAGGGGCAAAAAACATAAGACCCCCAAGGAGAGCACCAATACCTACTTGGGACCTCAATTTTGTTTTAGAAAAGCTCACACTGCCTCCTTTTGAACCAGCCAATGCAGCTGATATAAAATTCTTATCATGGAAAACTGCTCTGCTCCTAGCAATAACTTCAGCAAGAAGAGTCTCAGAGTTACAGGCATTAATGGCAGTGGAACCTTTCATCAGGACAGGGTCTCTCTAAGGACAAACCCAACATTTATGCCAAAGGTGGTATCCAGTGTGGCTCTTAACCAAACCATTCATTTGTCAACATTCTATCCAAATCCCCAGAATAAAGGGGAGAGACTTCTGCACGCTTTGGACATACACAGACAGCTACGATTCTACTTGGACAAAACAAAAGCTTTCAGAAAAACTGAGCAACTGTTTGTAGCTTATGCTGCAGGATCACAAGGAAAGCCTATCTCAAAGCAGACTATTTCAAAATGGATAGGACACTGCATTCACTTCTGCTATTCACAACATGGCAAATCAGTGCCTAAGGGCATTAGGCCACATTCTACCAGAGCAGCAGCCACTTCAGCAGCCTTCCACAGAGGAGTACCAAAGAAAGACATTTTAGAAGCTGCAACCTGGAGTTCAGTGCACACTTTCACCAAGCACTACCACTTACCTCTCTACTCTAAATCCAGAGCAGGCTTTGCCACTGCAGATCTCCAGGGCCTGGTAGCCTCTCCTAATCCTATTTAGGCCCAGCCACCCAACCTCAGCTTTGGGATTCAACCCAAGTGTAATGACTGCAACAGTGAAACACGATGAACATATTACAGTTGTGTACCTATCATAAATGTAGATGTTCGAGTGTATTCACTGTTGCAGTCCAGGTTACCCACCCTCCATCCCCATTTTCTTTGCTGGGACTTTTCTGTACTTCTCAATTCTATAATACCTATGTGGTGTATTTGCTTGTAGATGAAGGAAATGTTTATTTTAGTACATGCATGCTTTTTGGCATAATTTTTTCCAGCCTTCCTATTTGGGGGGCACCTGACATCTGGGGCAAGAAAAACTGAAGAAAATGGCGTCGGCTGCATCTTTTATACCCCTGGCGCACTGACGTCAGGGAAGAGGCGACAGCAACCGACGCCGGACCTAGACTTTGGAATTCTGGCCGACTGTGGGTAGCCTGCCAGCAGGATAACCCAAGTGTAATGACTGCAACAGTGAATACACTCGAACATCTACATTTATGGTAGGTACACAAGTGTACTTTTTTATGGTTAGGTTTCATAATGTTAAGAGGAATATGTGCTTGCTTTCACAGGTGAATTGTCGTTATTTTGTCTAAACTCTGAAATTATTTTTTTTCATCACTGTTTATGAATGACCTACATATGTTAGCTATTGTTACACAAACATAGTTGGATGTATACTTTTATGTAGTCTTATTTGTTGTTGAACCCTATTGCATGGCATTGCCATTGTACCACAAGTAACCAGCCCTGTAGGGAATGCAGGCTGAAAGAACTGAAGAAAATGAGAAACAATGCAGGATGTTTAACACTACCTCTTATCCACCAATGTCAGTACCCAAGAAGAACATTAGACCAGCCATTGTTCCTTGCAGGGACTATGACAATACTCAAAAAGAAATTCTGTTTAGAATGTGTGTGTAATACAGGAAGATGAATAAGTCCAAGTACTATGGTTTACTGTTACAGTGACTTCTTTGTACTGAACTGCAAGTACCTGATATACAGCTGTACTTTGTAACTACTTTCCTTGTACTGCTTTGTTTGTTCATATATTTTGCCCTTTCTACCTTCTGAGATAAACATTATTTTACAGTATCTATCCCCCATGTACACTCTCTTGAGAATAAGATCGGCATGGCAACCATGTAAATTCTCTTAAGAGTAAGATCGGCATTGCAATTATGTGACACTTATATCCTGATGCACAATTGGATAATTCTGTGCACTATCCATTAAATGTTAAAAAAAGAAAAAGATTGAAGAGATTTGAAAAAAAAAAAATACTTTACAGTACATTAAGTACCATATTCATACTAGTATTAGCTGATCTCTAATTTAAACCATATCAGTGTACTGCATTTTATGTTAATAGCATTTGTGGGTGTTGGGGGGAGTTATTCCCTATTCTCCCCAGGTAGTTTTAAAGGGCAAAGGGGGGGAGATAAGGAAGATATTAGTCAACACTACAAATAATATTGTACAGAAAATAAAATGTGTAAGCATGATTGATCCATGAGTGGGGCATACCTCTTGCAGTATTTGCAGAAATATGTAGTATGATCTTATTATGCTGTCCTGTTCAGGAGGATAAATGTAGTAAAACATTTGCTATTTTGTATAAGTACTTTCTGTGTCTGTTGTATCTTGCTTAAGCAGTTTTTTGTGCTTTCATTGATTTCTCATAGAATGTCCTTTTGCTCTCTTGTGGCTGCCTGTGTTGTTTTCCTTAATGCTTTCTTTATTTTTTTTTTAAACAAGAAACATCTTTATTAATTTATCAAGTATGGCACGGGCAATCTTACACTTATGTAAATGAAAACCAACCATATTGACATAATTTTAGTTGCAAACATTATATGTTACAAACCATATTGACATAATTTTATTTGCAAGCATTCACTGCCAGTTAGACATTACGTAGCTCATTCAAATCTTGCCTTCTTTTAAACCTTGTTCCTCCTCTGCATGCATTGTTTCCACAATTCCCATTTTTCTTTATAATTTATTCCTACAATTCCAGTTGTTTTGTCTCTGTTACTATATTCACTGCTTCTAGTAAAGTTGGTGTAGACTTGGATTTCCATTTTCTAGTAAATGTTTTTTGGCAGCCATCATAATTAAACTCAGCCAGGCCTTACTATGTCTAGGCAATTCCAAATCTATATCATAGCTGAAAAAAACATTTCCTTAGTTATGTCAGTTTGCTCACCCAGTATTTTTGAAAGAGCAGTCAGCAGGGAATCATTAAAGTCTGCTAACTCATTACACTCCCATAAAATATGTTCACAATTACCTCTTTCTTCCCCATCACACCTCCAACATTTGCTTTCTACCTGGGGAGATTCTTTGGAGTCTACTTGGGGTATAAACATACCTATGTAAACACTTCCAAGCAAAGATCCTAAATGTTTAGACTTTGTTGCATGTTTGGGAGACATAAATATATCCCACATTGTTTCTTTGTGAATTGCTCTCTTCCCAATGCTTTCTAACCACCTTTGATTGATTCTTATAATTGTCATGCAATATTTTGCATGTTCTACAAATTATTCCTTTTTTAACAACAGATCTGATGTTGTCAGTCTTAATTCTTTCATGACAGATGGATTTCGGTTCCATCCTCAGTAACGACTCAGCCGTTATAACAAGCTCATGCCGGCCAGAAACTCTCAAGCTAAGGTTACCCATAGAGCCCCCCTCCTCATCTCTTCAGATCTCATTTGCAGTGTAGAAATTCTAGGGGTCTATATTAGATGAACGAAAGTTCATCTTAGCGAACACTCACATGAGCGAATATCCAGGTACTCGAAACTGCAATTGTGGGGGGCTGTGCCCCCCACACCCCCGCTAAATATATATTCCAACCCAAGATCACACTACAGTGAGGAAAGGGCAAATATTCCCATCCTCACTGTACCGCGATCTCACATTTGCGGTTTCAAGTTCCGCAATATTCGCTCATGTGAGCGTTCGCTAAGATGAACTTTCGTTCATCTAATATATACCTGATTCAAGACGCGTCAGGCCTGCTCTCAAGCTGTTATATTTTTCACAAAATCTTCAAATTTTTCGCTTTTATTCTTATAAAATCTCTTTATTGTTTAGTTGTTTATGTATTGATATATAGTTCTTTACTGTGTGAGTGCCTTTCCTTCTCCTAATTACCTTGTTGGTACTTCTTCGTACCATTGTTGGTACAGGCCCCTCTCTTCCCTATACCTCTTGGTAATCTCAATATTATCGTTGGTATTTTTTAACATCCTTCCTTCTTACCCTCTTGGGTATACCTTTATTACCATTATTGGTATTTAAAAAAAAAAAAAAAGAAAAAGAAAAAAAACTTTTCCTTACTGTGTGTGCATATGTCTTGATCGCTTGACAGAATTTCTTATTGTTGATCTTATTGTATTTGTTGATAATGGCTGACAAAAAAGGTACCACTGGCTTTAAACAGTGTTACAAATGTGGCAGGAAGATGCGAAATTACGATTGGCATCTCTCCTGTCTATACTGTTTAGGAGTAGCACACTTGCAAGTTCAACCTCCGTGTGAGCTCAGTAAGGGCTTTAGTGCTTGCACCTTAGCAGAGCATAAAAATAAGTTAAAGGGTCTGCTAAAAACCCCTTTCATGGAGGCTTTGGCTGAGGTGGAGGTATCAATCTCCTCCTAAGAAAGAGACAAAGAGAAGGAGTCATTCAGTCCCAAAGTCTCCTCAGTTACAGGAACCAAAGACTTCTAAAACCCAGGTCCATACTGAACTGAAAATAAACATGCCAAACTGACACCGACAACTATCTCGGCACCAAAGTTTAAAACTCCCTCCACAGTGCTGTCTTCGACTACGGAACCGACTACAGCAATTTGCCATGGTACTGACCCCTTCCATGGTACCGCAGAGTTTCTTGGCACCAACAATTGCTTTTTCCATTAAACTAGGTCCCTCCCCCTCATCACAACTTTCAGGTTGTTTGACCACAGTGCCGAAGATCGAGACACTAGCCAGAGCCCGATTCTCCCCCGTCCATTGACCCCTTTGTTGGACAGCAGCTTAGTTCATTTCTTGACTGGCCAAAATCCCCATTGGGGATTTCCACTCATTCCACCAGGAGCCTTTCAGAGCTTGATGTATTGAGACTTGTGGATCAGCTCCTAGAGTCCAGAGGCATCCCAAGCCCATCCAGGGCCACACTCCCACCCAGAGCTGAGGGTTTTTCTCCACAGACTCCAACCTGTATTCCTCCTTCAACCCCCCAACAGGTCTTGGAGCCCTCAATGCTGACTGCTCTCCTGGTGCTAGCTTCTCCAGTTCCATTGGTGGATCTTACCATGGGTTACAGAACCTACTCTGTGGACCACGGCTCAGTTGGAGCCAACCCACCCTCGAGACCTTGACTGATCTGCCGGCACCATGATCCCTAGTACAGCACCGATTTTTTTCTGTGGTTCCAGTTGCTTTGACAGCTTCAAGTCCTCTCACAGCTCCTTTGGAGCTGGGCTTGTTGGAGCAGGGTGTGATCCCTGCTTCCAACGTTGTCTTTTTCGGTTCTGGGTTCCCATCCCTCTTCGGATGGGTATGCCCTTCAGGTTATGGAGAGGGCACTTGCCCTTCAGGTTATGGAGAGGGCACTTGCCTCAGGAGGCTCACAGTTGGCTCCTTTGGCACCAGAATTTCATATATATATATATATATATATATCTCCTCTGGATCGCAGCTGCCACAGTTCACTACACTAGGGCAATGGGCACAAGAGCAGCAAGATTCCCTACCGCAGGATATCCTCTCTTCAGAGTCCTCTTCAGACCTTCCCCCTGCTGAGCCACCCCATAAGAGATCGTTCAAGAGGAAGCACATTGATTCACCTGACTCTCTCACTGAAGATACAGATTACAATGAGGGGGAAGGGTCCCCACGGTCGGCCCCTGAAGATGTCTCGTTTGGAGACATCCTAGAGATATTAAAACAAAGGAAGCCCACTAACTCTTCCTTGGATGAATCTGTATTCTTATAAGCTGTCCATTCCCTAACCTCTACTTTCTGGGTGACCCCGCCTGCAGATGAGGTGGTCAAGCTCATCGTGCAGCACGCTTGGAAGGCACCTGACACCTTTGAGCCAATCCACAGGAGACCAGACAAAATACCCCCCCCTCCCCCCCGCAGAGGATAACCCCTACTGGTCCAAAGGCTTGGCAATAGATGCTGTGGTGATGGTGGTGGCAGCCACAAAGAAAGAACTCGCAGAGGAGAGTCCTGCTATCCATCCTCCAAACAGAGAGTCTCTGACGTTGGACAGATTAAGGAAGCAGGCTTATGCTTTAGCGACCTTTTCCATAAGGTCGTTGAATTATTTGGCATATTTTAAATGTCTTCAAAGGGACCTGATCACAGAACTTTCAGGAACCTTTGCAGATGGTCTGATGAGGTACTTGACAAAGTTGCCTCCCAGCTTGCTACCCTGGAGTCAGTATCTAATTTGTCCATGCGATTGATTGCGCATACAACTGAAGGGGCGGCCAGAGCAAGTGGGTTCAGGCGTTGTCTTGAGACATCATGCTTGGATGTGCTTGTGCAACTTTGCGGACCCCTTCAAGTCTTCCTTCGTCAGTTCTCCCGTTGATGCTTCTCTATTTGGTCCAAAAGTTAAAGACACGTTAGCCAGGTGTGAAAAGCACGGCAAGACCTTGACTGCTGAGGGTGTACGTTTTCCACTCCCCAACAATCCCACACCAGGAATCGGAGAAGTGGAAAGATGTGGTTCAGAAAATCCCAAGGGCCTTTTTGTGACACACGTGGCAAGTTTTCCCTATTAACACATCATATGTCCAACCCAATCCACATAACAAACCATTGCAAGCAGGATTTGAATTGGTGGATGAAGTCGGAAAAGAAGTTATGGAGTTGTCCTTTCTCACCCCCTCAGCCCAAGGCTGTAGTGACCACGAATGCATCCCTGATGGAGTGGGTGGAGGCTATTTTCAGGGAAAGACAGTCCAAGGAACTTGGTCCCAATTAGAGGCCAATTTGCATAGCAACATCCTAGAACGGAGGGTGGTGCTTCTGGCATTGCAAGCATTCCAATCTGCCCTCCCATCGGGGATAATTGCTATCCATTCAGACAAGATGTCAGTCTGGTATATCAACAAATAGGAGAAGAAAAAAAGTTTCCCCAATGGGGTACTTAGCTTTGAGAAGAAGTAAGTCTTCGGAATGAAGCACGAAAAAATGTCAGGAGTCAGCCGACCGGCACTTGCGAACTGCTTCCACCGCACGGCAAGAAAGACTGGAGAACATGGCGTCGGCTGGCAGCTTTGTACTCCTGGCACTCTGACGTCAGGGAGCATGACTGAACAGCTGACGCCGGACCCAGTCTTTGGGATTCTGGCCGACCGAGGGCTGCCTGCCGGCAGGAAGAACCCTACAGTGATGACTGCAACAGTGAAGACACTCGAACATCTACATTTATGGTAAGTGTACACAACTGTACTATCCTACCCGTTATGTCGGGAAGCCATGAGAATATGGCAATGGGTGATGGCCTACAACCACTTTCTAGCAGCAATGCACATTTTTGGAATTCCAACGTTATTGTGGACAAACTGAGCAGGTGCATTCTCCTGCCTCATGAGTCTTCTCACAATCCCAAGCTAGCATCTGAGATTTTTTTGTCGCTGGGGTCAACCTTGCTGCGATCTATTTGCATCTCCCATCAACCACAAATGCAGCAGCTACTTTGCCTTAACCCCCCCCCCCCCAAGGGCAGTCTCCGAGGGATGCTGTTGTACACAATTGGCCCCCAGGACTGCTTTATGCCTTCCCTCCCTTTCCTATGATTCCACTATTTTTAAAGAAAGCACATCACTTGAGAAGCATTGTAATTCTCATTGCACCCTATTGGCCCCGCTAGGTCAGTTTTCCCTTGGTCTCACCTAGTTCACCGCCCATGGACCCTGGACCTGACTGCAGGATTATTGTCACATCCACCGCGGTTGGTCCATCCAAACGTATCGAGCCTCAAGCTGACAACTTGGTACCTCCACTTCCAGTAATTGCCAGGTACAATAATCTATCTTCCCCATTACATAAAATAATTCTAGCTTCCCATAAACCATCCACCAGGAAAAGTTATTATAATAAATGGAATGGATTTGTGTTGTGGTCTCGAGAAAAAAGAACTTGACCCCTTTTCAGCTCCGATTAATACAGTGCTGGAGTACTTATCAACCGTACTCCATTCAGGAACCTCAGCTTCTGCTATTAGAGTCCATTTCACAGCTATCTCAAATTTCCATAATGGTTTCTAAGATTTCTGTTTAATATCTCACTGTCTCTGCAAAACCTTCTTAAAAGGGGTCATGCATTTAAAGTCACCCTTTAAAGACCCCACTGAACCTTGGAATTTGACGCTAGTCCTGCAAACTTTGACTTGTCAACCCTTTGAGCCAGCAGCCACTTGTGATATAAAAGTTTTATCTTGGAAAACTTTATTCCTAGTAGCCATCACTTCAGCCAGGAGAATATCAGAATGAACAGGCCTTGTGTATAAAGCGCCCTTACATAGTTTTTCACAGAGAGAGCATCTCTTCATACTAACCCTTCCTTTCTACCCAAAGTTGCATCAGATTGCAATATTAATCGATCCATTGACCTGCCAGTTTTCTTCCCAAATTTTTCTAACAAAGGAGAATATTGTTTGCATTTACTGGATGTATATAGACAATTGTGTTTTTACTTAGGACTAAATCATTCAGGAAATCAGACCAATTGTTCCTGTCTTTGTCAAGGACCAAGTTAGGTAAATCAGTTTCTAAAGTCATTTTGGCAAAATGGTTGCAAGACTGCATCTCCTTTGTCTATCAACAGAATAAAATGTGTTTAACAACTAAAGTCAAGGCTCACTCAACCAGATCAGTTGCCACTTCCATAGCCTTTCATTCGAGAGCTTCTGTGGATGACATTTGCGCAACAGCTACTTGGGCTACCCCTCATACCTTTATCATTCATTAAAATTGGACATGGTCTCCAGGGGGAGAGCATATCCTTTGGTTCAGTGGTGCTCAGGAATATCTTTCCATAGGACTTCCCAGGACATGAAGTAGCTAGGGACTCTGTCCCATCTGTCATGAATGAATGAAGATTGACAACATCAGATAAAGAAGTTAATGTTCTTACCATAATGTTCCATCTGTGTTGTCAGTCTTCATTCATTCATGATATCCCCCCCCCCCCCAAAGACTCCTGGTTTGGTCCTGGTTGCATGATAGGGCATTTGCTCAGCAAAGCCTCCACTTTTATTCTTACGGGCAAACTCGATCTGAAGAGATGAGGAGAGGGACACTATGGGTAACCTTAGCTTGAGAGTTTCTGGCTGGCGCAAGCTTGTTATATCGGCCAAGTCTGTTCCGAGGACGGAACCGAAACCCATATGTCATGAATGAATGAAGATCGACAACACAGATGGAACGCTATGGTAAGAACATAACTTCTTTTTTCTGTTCTAGATTTCTAATAAAACCTCTACCAGTGCTGGTCTTTCACTTAGGATCCCTCTATTTCTTTCTGTTTGCCTGTACTCTGATATCAATCATTGGTAGGGAAGGCAATTAATTATTTGCTCCCAGTGCCTTGGTTCTTTTGCCAGTTTTCTCCAGTAAATTCCAGCCCCCTATTGTCTGTATCCCTAATTGCAGTCATTCCTATCGGCAGAATCTCCTTTTTCCATTCCCATGTTGGCTTAGTTCTCAGAACACTTTCTGCTACTTTATGAATGTAATATTCTGTATGATTATTGTTGTTCTCCTTAAGGATCTCCATCCAAAAATCTCAGTCTCTGCTTGTTTCTTGAGCTTCCCTGTTTTCATCATCATTCCTTTCCATTTTGAGTTACAGGTTTCTGATTATGCTATGTATAGGAGCCTTAACTGTGTAGCTCTGAAATATCCCTTCAAATTGGGTAATCCCAAACTGCCTTGTTGAATTGCAAGAATCCGCTTATCCCACTTGACTCTTGCCATCTTACTCTGCTAGATAAAATCCTTCAGCTCTTTATTAATTGCTATCTACAACTTCCCTGGTTCATAAAAATATGCCTAACCTGTGTACAAAACTAAAAGGACGAAAAACATTTTAACTGCTTGTATTCTGTGATACATATCCATATAACAGTGCTTCCAGTTTCTCAGTTTTTTATGATCTTTTGTATGGTGTTTTCACACATATCCTTAGCGGCCACATCAGAGTCTTTTTTTTAATTCATACTCCTAAGTACTTCATTTTGTCATGTCCCCATAAATATGGATGTTGCTGAACCAATTCATGTGTTGGTACAAACTTTACAGCTTTTGCCTTTGTTGTAGCTTCATTAATTTTGTATCCCAAAAAGATATGAAACTGCCCCAAAATGTTTCACATCACTGAAATGTCCTTTTCTGGTTTTATCAGGTATAAAGTAGTATCATCTTCAAACGGAGCCATCTTTTTTTGACTACTATACCAATTATTCTGTAGGTTCAGAGATTCATAGATTAGTACTAGGCTGACTGCCCTTGTGGGCCATTTTAAGCTTAGCCAATTAACCCATATGAGAATCAATGTCCTTAAATTTCCGAGTCTCTTATTTTCATTGCCAGTGGTTCCAAATATAGTGCAAATAACAAAGGGGAAAGACGACACCCAGCCTGGTTAATATGCTCAAACAGAAATCATCAAACAGGAACCCACAAATTTTCATTTTCACTCCCGATCCCTCATGCATTCTCCTAATCAAACCTATAATTTTATCCAGGAATGCAAATCCTTCCTTTGCCCTGCTCATAAACCTCCAGCTTACTCTGTCATATGCTTTCTCTGCATCGAGACCCAACAACAACAGTGGTATTTTCTTACATTCAGCTTCCCTCTGGATCATAAATATTTTGTTAACGTCAAATGTTTGCATCCTCTCCACAAAACCAAATTGATCCATATCTATCAGTTTTGGCATCACTTTTGCCATTCTTTTAGCCATTATAGACATAAATACTTTATAGTCGTAGCTCAGGATTGAAATGGGCCTGTGTGAAGCTGACTCTGATGGGTCATTACCCTCTTTAAGTATTACAGCCACTGCCACTTTCTTCCAGGATGTTGGTGCTTCTCTTCCTTCTTAAAGTACTGTTAAACAAAACCTTCCAGATCTTTATCAGTTTTTACCTCTTAGATTCCAAACTTCCAAAGGAATACCGTCTATTTCTGGGGATTTTCCTGTGGATTGGTTATCTATCACCATTTTTATCTCATCTCCTCCTATTCTCACTGGTAGTAATTGAGCCTCATCTATCTCCAACAGTGGAATATTGCATTCTTCCATAAACAATTCCATTTGTATTTTTTCTTGATCTCAGTATTTCTCTGTTTTATACAGACTTTCCTAAACTTTCCAAAATATATCTAGAACCTCTACAGAATCTCGTTATCTTCCTTGTTATAGTTCCCTAAGCTTGGTGACAACCCTTTTTTCTTTTTGTTGCCTGAGTCGTCGTGCAAAAAGTTTTTGTGCTCTGACATTATCAAAAACAGTTGCTTAACAATAATTTTTCTAAACTCATACATATTATTGAGTTGATCCTTTAGTTTCTACTTAGCATTCTGCAGTTGTTCCTCTTCTTATTCTGTGGGATTCCCCTTATTATGTATTACTTTAACATTAGTCTGTCCTTCTGAAAAATTCTTGTTACTTCTTAATCATATCTGACTTTATTTGCACCTTATTTTTAAACTCCATTTTGATTTTTATCCCACTCCCAAGTTATATTTCTGAATTTCTATCTTCTCTAATAACTTTCAAATTATTTCCACTAGTCATTCCATAAATTCCTCTCTTTTCAACAGATAGGTGGGAAAAAAGGCAGTGTCTCATTTTTATTTAATTACCCGGTATTTTAGTTATATTGGTGTGCGATCCGAAATAGTTACTGGATGCGTATTAAAACTTTCAGTTAAGTGCTCATGCTGCTGTGAAATGAAAGTTCTGTCTAGCCTACCCAGTTTTTGTATATTGGAGAGTGATATGTAAATTTACTCCGAACTCCTAGTACTGAATTGACATTTTCCATGCCAAATATTTTTATAAATTTCTTCAAGAATCTACCCTCCTTTGTTATGTTTTCCCTTCTGGGCCCCTCAGACACATCTTCACTGTTACAAATCAAATTCCATTCCCCACCTATAAAATATTGTCTGCTGAAAACTGATTATTTCTCCAAGAACTAACTTAAGCTCTGTTATAGCAGCTTTAGGTGGAATATAAATATATGCCAGTGTAATCCTCCTCCCTTGCTAGTAGCCCCTTAGTACTACAAATCTACCATTATTATCTTTTTTATCCTCTTCTATCACTATTGGAGCTCCTCTTGCAATTAATATAAGTACTCCTCTTTTCCTTTATCCCAGGTGTTCTGCTGAATAACCGTCCTGGAAAGCTTTCTTTATCAAATTCACATGTTCAGTTCTTTCCAAATGTGTCTCCTGTAGTACAGCTATTTGCACTCTATATTTTTTAACATAGTGTAGTACCCTTTCTTTTTTGTATATATATCTGTGAGACAATTAACATTTAAAAATAATATGGAAAGAATCATTATATTAAAAAGTTATTAATCTGATGATGTCAATCTTCACGTAATTCTTGACTGTAGACTGGTTTCCAAGCCCTGGAACTAACTCAGATGTTTATTTTAGCTTGCACCTCCCAAGCTCTCGAGCCATGCTTTTACTCATAATGCTCTTCTCAGAATTACCTCAGATCTCGTTTGCCGCTTCGTGTGTCAGACACGTTCAATACTCATGAGCCTGGCTTAAGATTTATTAAGTTTTTTTTTCCTTAATTTTTCTTTTGATAAGGTCCTTTTCTTTCCTAGTATATATTTTGCTTTACCTGCTCCTCTTGTTACTTGATTTCTGTGTGTGTGAGTGTCTTTCTTTCCACTTTCCTCTCCACCATTGGTAGTTCTTTCATAGTACCATTGTTGGTACTCCTCTCTTAACTTTTCTAAGGTATTCTTGCTTACCATAGTTAGTATTTTTCTTTATTTCTCTGTATATTTATTTATAATGTGTGTGTATATATGACAACAAAATAATATATATATATATATATATATATATATATATATATATATATATATATATATTTTTTCTACCTCCAAAAAAAAAAATCTTTACTCTGTCATTTGTGTGTGTGTGAGTGACTATTCTAATTTCTCCTCATTATGACTGAAAAGGCTGAGTATCCAGCCAAAGATTCTAAAGGCAAGGCACCTCAGGTTTTAAGAGGTGTCGTAATGTCAGGACAAAAATGCCCAATTCGGACGGGCATACATTGTGCATTTACTGTTTAGGCAAAGTTCATTTACAAGAGAGTTGCTGTATCTGAGTTGGTTTCTCTACCAGGACTCTTACAGAATGCAAGAATAAACTTATTTTGAAAAGCCTTTTGAAGAGTGACTTTGAAGTGGCCGTTTCTGTGTCGAAAATATAAGCCAGTTCGTCTTCATCTTCTTTTCCTTCCTCTAGAAAATGTGCTTCCTTGGTTCCTAGTGTATAGGAACCGACTAAGAAGGCTTCAAAGCACTCTTCAGTGCTGACCACTTCAACAGCACCAAAGATAGGACATGACTCAAAACCAACAAAAACTTCAGAGCCAACATTGGTTTCTTCGGCACAGACAGAGAAACTGTTACCAGAAAAAACTCAGTTGATCTTGGTACCAAGGTTCAGGTAGTCTCCCTCTGTTGATCCTTTTAAGGATAGACTTCCCAGCCCCTTCGTCGATGTCAGACCCCCTAGGTCTCCATCGATGGCTTTGGTTCGATCCACTAAGTGTCTCTCCAAGGCCGACATCATGAGACTAGTGGATCAGCTCCTCACGATGAGGGATAGTCTTCAGTTCCTAATCAATCTGGGGCTGGAACTGCTGCTTCGACACGACCTATTCCTCCTCCAACTCCAATCGAGACTTTGGAGCCCTTGGTTCTGATACTCCTGGTGTTGACTGTCTTGATTCCAGTAGCAACTTCATCTCAGGTACCGAGAGCTGGCTTGAGTTTCTCCAGCCTTTCAGCACTGGAGGCCTACTTGGGTCAAGACTCCTTGGTCGGGTCTGAGGTGCATGGAACGGCTTCTTTAACTAAAGAGCTGTCCATGACCCTTGGTACTTTGGCCTTTGTAGGATCGACCCAGGCTTCGGTTTTGAGGGTTGCCTCCTTGGTGCAGGGTGGACCTCTGTTCTGAAGGAGTCTGTTTCGGTTCCAGGTTCATATCCCTCTACGGGGGGCTGGCTGGCCTTCCGAATCATGGAGAAGGTTTTGTCCATTGCGGACTCAGTGTCTGCCATTCCTGTCGGGACAGATCTCCACATCCGCTTCACTGGAGCTTCCATCGGTCTCATTCCCAGAACAGAGGGCTGAAAACCTCCAGGAAAGACCTACCTTGGTGGTTTCCTCTTCAGACACTTCCCCAGAGCACCCCCCAGGAAGTACCCATGATGAAAAAGTGCAATAGGAAGCACTTACTCCCCAAAGGAGTCTTTCACCGAAGATACTGACTTTGATGAAGGTGATGGTTCCCCCAGGTCACCCTCTGATGTTCTTTACTTCAGGGACATCCTGGAAATCCTAAAACAGAGGGATGGCTGGTCTTCCCTCCAGCCTTCTTCCGAGGAGTCAGAATACCTGGAGGCTTTTCATGCCAAACCCTCTACTTCTTGGATCTCTTCGCATGCTGATGATCTCATTAAACTGATTGCTCAGCGGGCATGAAAGATGCCTGACTCCATTGAACGGATCCCCAAGAGACCTGATCGGATCCTGTCAACCCCTAAGGACAAGCAACACTGGTCTAAAGGCATACCCATTGATGCCATGGTGATGGCAGCAGCCACTAAGAAAGAGCTTGCTGAGGAAAGTCCGACTATCCATCCTAACAAGGAGTCTTAAGACTATGGGTAGGTTTGGGAAGGGCATTTATGCTTTAGCGACCTTTGCTCTCTGGTCCCTGAATTACATAGCACATTTCATGAGGTTGCAGAGGGATCTGATCAAACAGCTCTCGGATACCCTCTCAGGAGCAGTAGCTGAAGAGGCACAGGACAAATTTACCTCACAGATAGCAACCCTTGAAGTGATTTCTAACAAGTCCATGAGGCTAATTGCCCATGCAGCTGAAGGTTTAACAAGAGCTATGGGGTCAGGCATAGCCATTGGAAAGCATTCCTGGTTGCACTTGTTTGATTTTGTGGAGCCATTTAAAGCATCATTCGTCAGTGCTCCATTTGATGGATCCTGCCTGTTTGGCAACAAAGTTAGACACACTTGCCATATGTGAAAAAGATGGGAAGACTCTATCTGCCTTAGGCGTACTTTTCTGCACTCCTCAGAGGCCTTACTCTTGGAACCAGAGAAGTAGGTGACTGTGGTGTAAAAAATCCCAAGATTCTTTCCAGGATTCACATGGCAAAGACTTCCCCCGACTCAGAGGGGGAAGTAATGGAAGACGCCAGCCCAGAGGCAGAAGTGGCCGGCAGAACCAGGGGTCCAGAGATTCTTTGCCTGGGACTTCCTACCAGCACCCCTGAAGGGAGAACCGATTACCCTCCTCTGGAGGCAGTCGGAGGATGACTTTCTCTGGGCCAGCCCACCTGGCAAGTAATAACTATGGACAAATGGGTGCAGAGAATAATATACAGAGATTACAAAATCCCACACACTACTTCCAAAAGCCCAGAAAAGACTCCCAGATGTTCCACCCAATTACCGTAGAAATTCAAAGACTGCTTGACAAGAGTGTCATCCAAAAAGTCCCACCAGACCAAATAGGATTTGAGTTTTACTCAAGGTTCTTTTTAGTGCCCAAAAAAACAGGGGACTGGAGACCCATCTTGGATCTCAGCCAGTTCAACAAGGCAGTTCAGCAAACCAAATTCCAGATGGTCTTGGTACAGTCGATACTTCCATTCTTGGAGAATGGCGGTTGGATTTCCTCTATAGATGTCCAGGACGCGGATTACCACATAAGAATGGACAAACACTCCAGGAGATTTCTGCGCTTGCAGCTGGGAGCTAGTCATTTCTAGTGCAGAGCACTGCCCTTTGGACTCACCTCAGCCCCCAGGGTGTTCACCAAATGTATGGCAGTGGTTGCAGCTCATCTCAGACTGCAAGGAATTTGAGTTTTTCCATATCTCAGCAACTGGCTCCTCACCCCGACCAACAGGCATCATTTAGAATGGGCAAGAGGTTACCCTCTGTATCTCTTTGCATCTCTAAGCATCACAATAAATTTTGAAAAGTCAAATTTACAACCTTCTCGGCAGTTAGAATTCATCGGAAGTCACTTAGACCCCGTTATAGGAATTGCTTTGCTTCCACTAGAAAGACTACAAAGGATCAGATCCCACATCAGACACATTATCCAAAACAGAAGGGTTCCAGCTAGATTAATCCTACAAGCATTAGGCTCGATGTCAGCCTCAATCACTCTTGTTCGCTTAGCGAGATATATGCAAATCTTACAGTGGTTACTTGCCTCCCGGTGGTACCTGATACATCAATCAGTGTCCTACCAAATCATGATTACTAATCGCTGCAAAAAGGATTTTTTTATGATGGTTGCATTCCAACAAGATTCTCTTGGTGCGACCATTCATTCTTCCACAACCCCAAGTCATACTGACCATGCACGCTTCCCTGATAGGGTGGAGGGGGCATTATCTGGGAAGGTCGGTCCAAGGCACGTGGTCCCACCTAGAGGCCAACTTGCACATCAGTGTTCTGGAAATGAGGGCAGAGCTGTTAGCGTTATAAGCATTCCAGGATGCCCTTCCTCTGGGAGCAATAGCAATTCAAATGGACAACATGTCAGTAGTATACCAACAAGCAAGGGGAAACCAAATCTTGCCCATTGTGTCGAGAAGCATTCTGTGTTTGGCAATGGGTGATTTCTCACAGCAACACACATTCTAGGGATCTCCAGTGTGATAGCGGACAAATTGAGCAGAACCATTCTCATGCCTCACGAGTGGTCTTTCAGTCCTGTGGTGGTGAAAGAGATTTCTTGTTACTGGGGACAACCTTGCTGCAATCTTTTTGCATTCCCCCTAAACAAGTGCAGCAGTTACTTTGCCCTAATCTCCTTTCTGGGGGAGTCATCCAAAGATGCTTTTCTCCACAGTTGGCCTCCCGGTGTTTTCTATGCCTTTCCCCCGACTCTCTTGATATCCTAGTTTCTAAAGAAAGCCAAGAGTTCGGGGAGCTCAATAATCCTCATTGCCCCCTTTGGGCCTCGACAAGTTTGGTTTCCCTTCCTTTGGCCTCATCTTCTTTGGGAATCATGGATACTGGACCCAGCTTCAGACCTGCTATCCTATCCGGAGAGCATGGTTCATCTGAACCTCCGTTATCTCAAGCTCACAGCATGGCTTCTCCAATTCCCATGATTGGCAGGCATGCATCCCTTTCCACTCCAGTCTGTCAAATCATTGTAGCCCATCACAAACCTTCAACTAGGAAACTGTATCAAAGTAAATGGGAAAAATCTGCAAACTGGGCCCTTTTGAACAAACTTGATCCTTGTATGACCCCTGTTCATAAAGTGTTGGATTTTCTAGCTAACCTCTATCAGTCTGGTTCAACAATTAAAGTTCATCTAGTGGCAATCTCGAACTTTCATATAGGGTTTGATGGGTCATCCCTTATGTGTCACAAACTTTGTAAAGCCTTTTTAAAGGGAGTTCTAATGTTAAGACCCCCATTTAAAGAACCCATTCCTCCTTTGAATTTAACACTAGTTCTCCAGTCCATTACTTTGTCTCCCTCTGAATCATCAGCTACTTGCGACTTAAAGTTTTTGACTTGGAAAACTTTATTTTTATTGGCTGTCACATCTGCAAGAAGAGCATCTGAACTTCAGGCTCTGTCCTCCAAACCACCCTACATAATATTTCACAAGGACAGGGTTTCCCTTAGGATTAATCCATCCTTTTTACCAAAAGTAGTCTGAATCCAATATCAGTCAGACACTTCAACTACCAATCTTTTTCCCTAATTTTTCCAAAAAAAGGGAGTACTCCCTCCATTTATTAGATGTTCACAGACAGCTACATTTTTGTCTTCACAGAACAAAGGACTTCTGAAAATCTGATCAGTTGTTTGTTTCCTTTAATTCCCTTTCTTTAGGCAATCCAGTTTCAAAGGTTACCTTAGCAAAATGGCTTAGAAGAGTGTATTACATTTGTTTGTCAGTTGAACGGGCTCCATCCTTCATGCCCTGTCAAAGCCCATTCAACTAGAGAGGCAGCAACTTTTGCAGTTTTTCATGCCAGACCCTCTTTAGATGACATTTGTGCAGCAGCTACTTTGGCTTCTCTTCATACCTTTATCAGTCATTACAAACTGGATCAGGTCTCCAGGGAATAGGCTTCATTCGGCAAACAACTGAAAAAGACCAGAATCCAAACACTTCTACACAAGTTTAATAAAATTTCTAGCACCTCGGCAATGGCCTTCCAAGGAGAATACAAAATAGAATCTGAAACCCAAGTTTTAATACTAAAATCAATTAAACATTTTAAAGTTCACATGACAAATAACTAAATTAAAACTTTCCAATTGCATTCTGCATTGATGCCACCAGGGACTAATGTACCGTATTTTAATATAAACGTTTCTTTATACAAAAGTTTTTGCTTAATATCAAAACTATATTTATTAGTAGGAACATGTTCTGAAACTGTACTTAACAAATCCATTGGATTTCCATTATGATATTCCTTAAAATATATAGCAAGAGGGCTCTTAGGCTCACCATTTTTGATGTCCCTGATATGTTCCTGGATTCGTAGCTTAAAAGTCCTTTTGCTTTCAACTATATAAAACATGCCACAAGGGCATTTAAATGCATAAATAACACCTTCTGTATTACAAGAAAATACAGCATTTGTCTGAAAACACACTCCAATTAATGTGTGTAAACGTCCTACTAACATATTGGCAGGTAATACATTTGCCACAAGGAAAAGTGCCTACCAAAGTGGGATTAACACTTATCCTAGAATCAGGCATAGAAAACCCTGTGTGGACTAATATGTCTTTTATGCTCCTACCCTTTCTATAAGAAAACATTGAGACTTCATGTAAAATTTTACAGTCTTTGAACTTAAATAAAAAGCTCTAATAGTATTGAATCATTTTTTTTCACTTCATCCGACAAAAGATCATAACTGATAACTACATATACCTTTCTAGAATTATCACTTAACATCAGATCTAGTAATTTCTTTATTCTGCTTTTAGCTGGCCAGTCACAAATATTCTTTTTAACTTTATCCAATAAGGCATAAATCATATTTTTTTCATAGCCCCTCCTAACAAATAATTCAACTGTTTTACAAAGTTCATTATTTAACTCATTACTCTTGTTATAGCCTTTTAACTCTAAGGAATTCTCCATAATGGAGTAATCTTAAAAGATTGGGTGGATGACAGCTACGGGCATCCAAAGAAAGTGTGCCATCCTCAAATTTTCTTTTTTTTTCCCCAAATAGAACTTTTATTGATTTTCAATACAAATACTTCACAAAACAATTGCAGAATAAATGACATTCAGTTACAAGATAACAGATTAATACACTATATATGCAATATATACAAAAGGGCTGCATGGGGATATACCCCTGAATTACCAAAAGTGACAAACAGAAATGTGCGCAGGTCAAAATTGCAACTGAACTCAAAGTATTATCATTAATTTAACATCTAAAGAAGCAAATAGAGTAAGGGAAGTTGGTCGGAAACTGAGCCACACAACAGATGGGCAGTGGAAAAGGGGAGGGGAGAAGTCAAGGAAAAGATATAAGGTAAGGGCCTTTAAGTCTGAATCCTCTCAGTTAAATGGGATGCTAATTATCAGATAGAAGTTCAGATAAGGTATATCAGAACTTCTTAAAATAAGTGCGTTTCTGGGGACTAATTAATAGTTTTTGTGAAGTAATATATTTGATCGCCATGTTCCTAAAACCGTTCCATGACAACTTAGCATGATCCAACCAATTTTTGGTGATGTACAGTTTGACAAGTAGACAGAGGGTGATTAAAATGTGATATTTTAATTTTGAAGTACTAATATCTGTGATATGTAGCACTGCCATTTCCGAGGAAAGGGTTGATTTGTGATAACCCATTTTGTCAAGTCTCACCTTAAGAGAACAGCAAGTACTATGGGAGTATCTACAAAACCAAATTATATGTAGGATGTCCGCTTGGGGGTAAGAGCAGCATGGGTATGCAGTTGACACATTCGGATTAAATTTATTTAAGTGGACAGGTGTGAAGTATAGGTTATCGGTAATCATATATTGTGTATAAATACGTTTTTTAAAAGGGGAGAAAGAAAGCGTAGATTTAATGGCAGATAATTTCTGTTCCTTAGAAATAGTCATACCATGTTGATTTCAGTAGTTTGTGAATACTAATTTATCTTGATGTAATATTGTACTAATCAGTTTATAGGCGAGGGATACCATGCTCTTATTGCTGATTAAAATTCCCAATAATTTAAAGACCTGATTGAGAGCTGGACCATCTATATTGAAGTCAAAAGGGAGAGTGGCAATAAGTTCCCTTATTTGTCACAGAATTATAGTGTATTTTTTAGATAAGTTTAGAACTTCCCGTAGATTTGTGAGTGATGAATCTCTATGTTTATGGATGTCCCATAATGTGTATTCTTTGATTAGCAGGTAGTCATTCAGGTTAATCATGTTCCTATTCAGCTGAAGATTAGGGTTTAGATGTATAGACTGGAGTAACATAAGGGCTTTCTCCAGATTCAGGGATTTAAATAGTCCTTGAAAAGATTTGATTTTTTCCGATATGTTGCAGTTTTAATTTTTTAAGGACTATTGGGTCTGTGAAGGGAAGAGCTTTGGGATAAAAGTCATTTTTTAAGGCGTGATTAAACCACATTTTAACCCAAAGAGGGGTCGGTATTTGATTGCTATGCCTGAAGTTAGCAATTTTCATTAGTCTGCTAGCATGTAAAATTCTATAATACAGTTGTAGGTCTTGCAAACAAAGACCTCCTCTATCTTTTGGGAGGGTAAGGTTTTGATAATACACCCTTAACTGACTTTGGATACCAGATAAACTTAGCAAAAGCTTTGTGAATTTTAGAGAAAAATATATTGAGGATGAAGGATAGAGATTCATGAAAGTGATAGAGAATTTTAGGGAGAATGTTCATCTTAATGGAGGTTTTGGATAGCATAGGAAGTTTCATCTTTTGCCATCTAGACATGTCTTGGGATAGTGTTGTCCATAATTTCGTTAGGTTGGAATGTAATATAGAAGGTGGAGTGGTCATAGCAAACCCCTAAATATTTAAAGGATTATACCAAAATGAAAGGGAGAATCTGGAAAGAGGTATTCTCTATGAGGGTTAATCGGGGAAAATACAGGATTTGTCTTGATTAACTTTATAATCCGATATATGTGCAAATGTATTCAACTGGTGATTAATTTTTTGGTGTCTGATAAGTGATGTTCAAAATATAGGTTCAGGTCATCTGCAAATGCAGTCAGACTTATTTTGATATCTAGAATTTTGGGAATTGAGTGGTGAGTTTTTTTTGTAATAGGGATAAGAAGAATGGTTCTAGGTATAAATTAAAGAGAAGGGGAGAAAGGAGACACCCTTGCCTGGTACCATTTGAAATTTTGGGTCTATATTAGAACACGGAACTTTCAAAATTTCGAGTGTTCTGATATCGAACCCTATTAATCGAAAATTTAAAACATTGAACATACAGAATAGCAAATTTTTTCCCAGGGAAAAAATTTGCTGCTCCAAAACACATACACACAACACAAGCACACCAAACAAACAGCAGTCCACACACATACACCTAAACTCTCACACCTAACCCTACACTAAACTATACATACACCACTAACTATCCACTTACCTTAACCCAAACCCTAAGGTGCGTCACTATCGCACAGTCACCTCACCCGCGCCCTAACCTTAACTCACCTACCCGGCCCTAACCCTCACGTCCACACAATCGCACACTTACCTGACCCATGCCCTAACCCGCCCTAATCCTCACAATTGCACACTTACCTGAACCTGACCTGTAACTTTCCACCAGTGCTGAAAATACCGAAGCAACAGAAAGGGACAACCGAATTCTTTCCCTAGGAAAAAATTCGGTTTTCTGTTTCTTTGATATTTTCAGCGTTCGCTGAAAATGGTTCGATATTCGAACACTCGAAATTTTGAAAGTTCGGTGTTCTAATATAGACACACAATTTTTATCAGTTGCAACAATTTTTTATTGATAAATAAGAACGTATAGGAGCTGTTATATAAACATTTGATAATATTAATGAACTCCATGGGTGTATCATAGTAGGATAGCACTGAGAACAGAAAGTTCCAGTTAACCCTATCAAATGCTTTAGATGCATCCAGAATCATGGCATATTTAGGATTTATGTCTTTCTTGGTAAGATTGATCATGGTTTCCATTATTAAAGTGTTATCTCAGGTGTGTCTGTTCGACATGAAACCTGCTTGTTCTTCAGAGATAAGGAAGGGGATTACCTTTTTAAGCCTTTCAGCTAATATGGATAATAAAATGTTTATATCAATATTCATTAGCGAGATTGGCCTATAATTGTTAGGATTTGATTTGTCCAAGTTATTTTTGGAGATTAGGATGATCTTGGAGTGATTGATATAAAGGTCCGATATTCCATTAATAAATACGCAATTAAATAGCTTGAGTAAAATGGGATCTAGGGCATCTTTAAAGGTTTTATAGAAGTCAGGTTCATAGGGTCATGCTAGGCTATCTGCCCTAGGGCATTTATAAGCCTAGCCAGAATGTGTTTGGCTTTCGCCACCCATTTTAAATTTATTTTGCTATGCCCTTTTTCGAGGTTAGTATACTGTGCCTCTGTCTAACAGTGACACTGAAGTGATACCCGGGGTAAATCTACGATCTCCCATCCACTCATCAAGATTCCTCTTGAAGAGAGTCAATGAGGGACTCTGCCTAATCTGGACTGGGATTTTATTCCAGAGTGAAGGGAGCCTCTGGGTTATGAATCTGTCCCTCCAGCATGTCCTATTTATTTCAGTGCTGAGGTTCAAGTCTCTCGAGCGTAGCTCGATGGGATTTGGATTTTCTGAGGTGCAGCATGTCCATTAATTCCGGGTTGGACATGGCTTTATACGTCAGGCACAGATCGCCTCTGAACAGGCGGCATGCTACTGAGTAGAGCTGGAGTTTCTTTAACCAGGCAGAATATGGCATCTGTTTGAGCCCTTTGATCCTCTTGGTGAGGTACTTTTGGGGTCTTTCCAGTTGCTGCAGGTGTCTGGTAAGGTACATCGCAAAAGGGGCATTGTACTCAATTATGGGCCTGATGAGGGATGAGTAAAGAGGCACGATGACCTCCCCTGATCTAGATGTGAATCCCTTCATGATTAGGTGGGCTATATAAAATGTTTTTCTAACCACTTTGGCCACGTGGTTGTCAAATGAGAGATTGCTATCAACTTGGGTCCCCAGGTCCCTAATTACTTCTTCTGTACTTAATGGATTACCACCTATGTGGTAATTTGTGGGCACTTTGTTTTTGCCAAAGGGGATGAATATACACTTTTTGGCATTTAGCTTGAGGCCATGGCTCTGGCACCAGTTGTCTGTTTCTATGTGGCCCTTTTGGAGGATGCTTGTGTCGGCTGGCGAGTCGATTATGGTGCCCAGTTTGCAGTCATCTGCGAACCTGGTCAGCCACAGTCCTTCCGTGTTGGCCTGTACCTCCGAGAAATATATACCGAACAAGAGAGGTCCCAGGACTGAGCCTTGTGGATATCCGTCTGGGCCTGGAGCTTTCCCTGACTTGAGATTTCCAATGGCTTTTACTATTTCTATTTAACTCAGTGGGGCAGATAGTACTCCTTTCTTTTCTTCATTTAGTTTTGGGAATGTGATGTTGTTAAGGTAGTAATTTATTTCTGGAGTTGCGTAAAATAAGTTTATAATTTGGGCGTCCGATTTGTAAAGTGTACCTTGGTATTTAATCAGAGCTATCCTGGCTGAGGCATGTTTGTTATCAATTAGTCTAGCTAGTGCCTTAGAGGGAGTTTGTATCCATTGGAATATGTAGTGATAAACCTTAGTTCTTGCAGGAAGCATTTAGATTGATGGAGATTGAATAGTTCCCTTTGTTTACCTATCATCTCATTTTCTATTAGAGAAGAATGATTCGCTTGAATTTTCTCATCTAGTTCTCTGATTTCGGACAAGAGACTGTTTTCTTTTCTTTTTTTTTTTTAAGGTATGAGGATTTTTGAATAAATATTCCTCTAAGTGTAGCTTTACACGCTGCCCATTGGATGTCATATGGGATATTTGAGTTCCGATGATCATTGGTAAAGTCCAATAGGGCTTGGGCTACCTCGTCTTTTAATGCTGGGTTAAGTAAAATATTGTTATTAAGAGACCAGTTACAACTGTTATGATGTAGAAGCGAGTTTTGTGTAAGGTTTATCAATAAGGTGATTTTTGAGTGATCCGAAAAAAACCTTGATTCACCTACATACTTTAATTGCCAGTTTGTTAGTATTTCTGATATTAGAAAGAAATCTATGTATTACCATGAGTTATGGCATCTGGAGAAGTATGTGCAATTATTGCTGATTTGAGATACGGCACCAAAGGATATAGGGTCAACTAGTCCAAAGTCCGAGATAAGATCCAACAAGGCAAGGGAGACTTGTGAGTTATATAGTTCAGTTTTGTTAGAGCGGTCAGTACTAGGGTCAATGACTGCATTTCAATCTCCCCCCCAGGATGAAATAGTGATTTGAGAAATTTAATAGAACGTTGTAAATTTTTAATATAAATTGCTGTTGACCTGAGAATGGACCATATAGGTTTAGGAACACTAATGGTTTAGTCAGCAGTGGGATTAGGCACATGAAGTAACACCATCTCCCCTCCTGGTCTGTACCTTTGTCAGTAATACTGGATTTAAAGAAGTTTTAATAATAATTGCCACCCTTTTCGAATTAGAACTGTTTCCTGCTGGAATAATGTCTTTTATCCATTTCCTTTTCTTCTCATTTATCCAGTCATCGTCTATCATATGTGATTCTTGAAAAAAGGCGATATCAGCTTCTGATTTTAGAAGAAGGTGCATTAGAAGATTTCTTTTATTTTTATCCTAAAGCCCTCGAACATTCCAAGAAATTAATTTCCACACTTTACCCATAATTAAGCGAGGTTCTATTTAACCTGATAATAGATATATGATAAGTAATGAGGGGGATGATAGATGTGTGGCTCACATATTATAATCAAGTTAAGTGTGTATAATCAAACAAAAAAACAGTACTAAACTCTCTCAAAATTACCCCTGTGCCTACCCACTTATCCCCTGAATTTGAGAGAGAAAAAAGGGAAGAAAAAGAAGTTAAGCATGTCATTGGAAATGTTAGGGAGTTAACAACATAATGTTAAGACTATTCCAAATGACATCATCAAGAACCCTTCTTAACATATCCCCATGGCTCTTGACTAAGAAGATAATGCCAATTCTGAAGGGTAAACTTTAAGAGAAAAGTATCTAGGTATAGTATTTTGACAGCTTGTGTAATAAGGTATAATATTGTAAAGAAAAGTGTAATCAAATCACAGAAGTACACCATTTAGATGGTTCACTCCATTATTCCCTGTTCTTGGTTTTTAAATTTATCATTCATTCTAAGTACATTCCTCTATGTAAATACTCACAGTAGGGCAATTCATAGATTGACAACAGACATGTAACCCATATATTGATGTTAACTTTGTTAGTATAAGAAAACCTTATAAAGACGATAGTGTCAGTGTTTCTCACGTTATGCGTTGCCGTCTAGAGCCTACAATTAGGTATGTCTAAATAATCATATTTCTATAAAGCCATATATGTAAACTATATCAATAGCAAACTCAACTGAGCTTGTGTAGGTGAAGAACACTATAGGAAGCCTTCATGAGAGAAGTTATCTTCCAAAAATACATACCAAAGTTTTCATCATCGTAAACAACAAACAATTTGCGATGAGATCAGTATCACAGCAAGTCATAAAGGATTCTCAAAGCCAAGGTCCACTTTCCCTCATTAACCAAAAATATGTTGCATCAAATATCTATAAAAATAAAGTAAACCCCTGTAGGGGATTATGTAATCGCAAACTTCTAGTACGCATAAGAAAGCTTGTCTGAGCTGTAAGTGCTGTCCAGACATCTTGCCCTTCTAATAGAGTACACTAAAGTGTGAGGCGAGTACCTGTTTTTGCATAATTTGCATAGCCCTTTGCACTTTGTATTCATACTGACCAAAATTGACAGTTAATACATCCAAGTTTTCCCCACTGAAGCAGTTAATATTCTAATCTAAAATGGTAAAACAGATAAACATTTCTATGTAAATACACTATAAAGAGATGTCAGGCTAAAATGCCTTGAAAGATTGCAATCTCATTTCTCAACATCACAGTATTAAGTTAAGAGTTTCTAATTATTTACAAGCTTTAGGCCACTAATCATCATCTTCAAAGAGCACTAGCGAAATACACACCATACTCGGATGCATAATAAGTAATAGTCTATTGAGTTTTCACTCAGACATCCACCTTCTGCAAGTTCCATGAGGGACTGATTTTTGGAAGCCGACCAGATCAAGCAGTCCTGTATGCGTGTTCCCATTATAAAGAGCGAAAGTTCATCAGATCAGTATGAGGGGGTATGCGGTTCGTGGCAATACACTAAGCCATTCTTCAACATAACTTTGTTACCTAAGCTAAGCTGGCTACATGACATATCTGTGGACTTCCAATAGAACTAAAATAGAGCTGAGCTCTTAGCAGATCTTGTATTAAAAAGTTGTAGGAACACAGTTTCCCTCATTAATTACACTGCTTGGCTGTTACGTCAAGGAAATAGTCCAAAACATTTAAATGTAGGGCGTTTAAGACAAACTAGACCTTTAGGGAAATAGGCTATTTCTCTCCTACTGTGCAGACATCAGGAGAGTTGAGCGGTCTTTACAGAGAGACAGATACACCGCTCTCAGTAAGGAGAATGGGAGATTTTGCGAAAAACTGAACATCCACGTACTATTATGATAATAGCTTTGTGATAACAGATATTTTGCTAATATTATATATATATATATATATATATATATATATATATATATATATATATATATATATATATATATATGTATATAAAACTGGCTGATAAAATATTTGACTAAGTGCTGGATGGAGATGTGTTACTTTAAATTTAGTATATGCAGGGATGGAGAGGCGTCGGTAAAGCTGACTTATGTGTAAAAAGGGAATCTCACCTCTGCATTTATCAGCGTTTAACATGTTGAGCAGAATCCCCCCCCCCCTTTTTTTTTTTTTTTTTTAGCAAATTGAACTTAACAGGGACTTAGCAGCCACCTCCTGAAAGGGACATGAAACCTGTAGAGCACAATCCTACTTTCCTTAACACAAAAAAACAAATTTACTCTGGGGCATTATATCAGCAGCCATCCCCATGAATGTCTTGTAAAGCAAAGTGTTGTCTTGGTACTGATGCTACAGAAGCCATAAAGTGTGATGCTTGTAAGCACTCAGGCAGTATACACAAACCCTTGTTCACACTGTGGGCTATGGACCTAAAATTCACATTATTCACCAGTGCACTTCACAAAAATATAGTGATTCGTAGCCACATGTGAAATATGTTCTCATCTAAATCGATGCCACATAGATTGCTATTTACTTTTGTCTGAAATGTGCGATCCACTACTTTAAATGCCAAACTGTGCATTAATAAAAAAAGAAGAAAAGCAGTGCTGATTTTCAGTATGTACTGGTAAACAAACACTGGGAGTCCGAGCATCATTGCTTGTTGCAACTTTTAAAGTTTATGCTGTTTGTTTTTTCAGTAACACACAACTTAACGTGTTTAATGGAATGCATGATTATGTATTGTGCAGTATTTCCCCAGCTGGATAATAGTGTGAAAAATATTGAATGAAAGCCACTTTAAATGAACAGCAACAGAATATTTTTATGGGGGGGGGGGGATAATCCCTCTGCACCCACTACACTCCCTAAATTATAAACACCAACTCCATGCTCCCATAATAATGATGAAGGAACCCCTCAATGAAAGCTGCTTTCAGTGAAATCTCACTTGCACTACCATAAGTCAGTGAAACAGTGGTCAAATTATACTTGTATTCCACTTTAATGTGCCTTACAACTATGAACTGCAACCTGCTTTCAGGGGAGCTTATTTGTATCTCATGCAGCTGTGCTTTTTCATCTGCATGTCATCACACAGTAATTTGCATACATTATGGATTACAACATCTTATCTGCTTCCCTTGCAATGGTGCACTGTATATGAAGCAACTTAACTGTAAAACCTGGCCTTAGATTTTATGACTTGCATGATTGTCTTCTAAAAGGCAGTGCTGTATGAAGCTTAAAACGTGATCAAGTCTCGGGCAGAATGACTATTGAGAAAGCCTGATTTAATTTTTTTCTTCAAACCTCTTGTTGTCGACAATCAGCAGGGCTTGACGAGCATCTCCTACCGGCATTCGAAGATAGGTCCGGTGCAACTCAGGCTGGCTGAGCTAGTTGGAAGTTGCATTGAGTGTTGATTTATTAGTGTTCCTAGTACCTAGTGGAACCGGGCGATGTTACAAGAAGTATGTCCCACTGTGCTCCTTAACTTGACAACTTTGTTCCTGGGGATCTGGATTTAAATGCAAATTCAGGCCAACATAAATATAAAGATTACTTTGAATGAGAAGAAGCTCACCAGAAAAGTGGTCAATTATTTGGTACCGGAAAGCTTAATAACACACTCCGGTTAGCAAAATTTGAAGAAGAAACCGTGTTTTCATGCCTCCGGAAATTTTCCAAAACATTTAGGGATAATAAGATGGGCTTCCTTGGGTGAAAACATGGTAAATTTAGTTTCATTATGATAAAAGCACAAGCTGTTAGGGAAACGCATTTGAAATTTGACATTGCACTTGATATGTGCAGAATGGAGAAAGTTTGCGACATTTCTCTTTAATTTCTTGGGAAATCGAGATTTTGTAAGTGTTCCATGTGAAGTGCTTTTGTTTTTTGTAGGCAGAAAGGATGGTTTGCACATCTTAATAATTTAGGAACTTTACATATATGGATCTTAGTAGTGTAGTGTTTTGATTTCTGTACAGTGCTCGATGTGCCTTCTCAAGTATTCAATCAGTCGGTGGGTCACTTGACGGTAGTAATGCTTTGAACATTTGTTTAAGAGTAGAAAACAACTGATTATGTTCATATTTTTCTGGCAAACCTCTAATGATGAGATTGTTCTGCCTGCTTCTTGCCTCTGGATCCAGGATTTTTACTTGCATGTCAGTTAAGGCTTTGTCTTTAGATAAAAGTTCGGATTTTAGATTAGCAACTTCCCACTCATTGGATTTGGATCTATCTTCCACAAGGTCCACTCTTGCAGCTAACGAAGGTGTTCAGTTGCTCTGAGAATCCTTGAACAGCAGTTTGTAATGGTAAAAGGGCACTTTTCAGGTCTTCCATGTGTATGGTGCACTCGGCCTTTTGTTTGGTACTATATTTTATCTGTTCTTGTTGTATCTTAACAGTTTTCTGTCTTTTTGTTTTAACTTCTTTTTCAGGGGATGCAGTAGCTGACAGTTTTGTTTTAGACGTTTGAGTATTTATTCCATCTAATTCCTTAGGCATTTTAGTACTTCGGTCTTACTTAGTTTTTCCTCATGCAGACACTGTCTGTTGCTAAAGTGCTGAAGCCTTCAGGCCTCTAATCTCCATGGGGAAATGAGTTCTGCTGGCTGGTAAAGGATAAATTATATGCTTAAATGATGTATTTGTGGATTTTACCGATTAATAAGGTAAATCCAGTGGCTGTGCACACTCTGCTCTTCTGTAGAAGGTTTTAGAAGGTTTTTGTAGTCCAGCTTTCTGGATATTGTAGAGTTAGACTGAATTTGTGACAGAGCCTGGTGGAGAGGGTGCTACTCAGACAACCATCATCTTGGAAAGATCCACCATCCTCAAATTTTCAATGTACCTTACTGATGATTTTCCCATTACAGCCCCCTTCTAAACAAATGTCCAAGAAAGTCACTCTGCTGCCCACCTGAAAACCATCAAATTGCAAAGAAAATCCATTTTCCTGGAGGTTGTCCATAAAACATCTTGCCTTTTTCTGACCCCCTTTACAAATAAAAATGAGGTCATCAATAAATCTATAATATCTAACCATGTCTTTTATAAAAATCCTACTGATACAGATAATCCACTTCAAATAGTCCCATCATGATATTAGCATACATGGAGGTGAATGCTTCCCCCATGGGTGTGCCTCTTAATTGATGGAATATCTGCCATCAAATTTGAAATATTTTTCAAACAGATCTCTACCAATTCATTATATAATATGTAAGAGGACTGTCACCCAACATATCTCTTAAGGCTTCTAGTCCATACTGATGGTATGTACCAGTGTATAAGCTTTTAACATTGGCAGTTAGCCAGTACATATCTTCTGTCCACTGTATAGAAAGAACTTTTTCTAAAAAATCTGAACTATCCTTGATAAAGGAAATTTGCATAGTGACATAAGGTAAAAGAAAACTATGCAAAAAAATCTCCATATTATTAAGGAAATAATTGCATGGAGATACTATTGGATGCCCCGGAGGGTTATAGATATCTTTCTAGACCTTAAGCAGGCAATAGAATTTTGCTATTTCACATCTCTCTACCCCAAACTTTTTGTCAATATTATCCACTGTAAAATAACCTAACCTCAATCCCTTATTTAATACATCCTGAAATTTACCAATGGCTTCCTTATATTGTTTTACATCACTTTTCTTGTAGGTTGTACTGTCATTTAAATGTTCAAAACACATCCAAACATATTGCATAAAATGCATTACAGCAACCTTGTTCCCCTTATCCGCTGGTTTAATAATAAGCTCTTTATTCCTACTCAACTTTTGTAATGTCTGCCATTCTGATTTAGTCAAGTTGTACTTAATTTGTCCTCCATTATTAATGAAATCCTCATACAAGGATTCCAATGTTAAGTTTATCATAGATGAAAAATTCTGAACACCCTCATGCACAAAGGGTGGAATAAACTGACTTTTACACACAATTTTAGATGTATCTAATTTACAGTAAGCATTCAGTTCTTCATTATTTTGTAAATCAGAGAAACAAGAATGAAAGCTGTCATCCGATATACTTTGAAAAGATGAATCATTATTTAAATCAAAAACACTTCTTTCTTTATTCTTAAAATGAACAAGATATAATTTCCATACTAGACAAAACAAGTCAACAGGCATCATTTGGTTTGAAGGAGCACAGGAATATTCTTCCATGAGACCTCCCAAGATTTAGGCAGCTGGGGACTCTGTCACACAGAAAAGGATTATGTGAAGATTGACAACATCAGGTAAAGAAGTTATGTCTTGCCATAACGTTCCATTGTGTTTTTGATCTTCACTAATCCTTGACATCCCCTCCCTCCATTCCCCCAGCCTGAGACTCTTAGTGGATCGAATTCCTACATGACTGGCTTCTTGTTACGAACACATATCTGATCTCTTCTTCTTATCTGCTATTTGTCTGCCATTAATTTAGGCAAACTTAATCTTAGGAGGTAATTTTCAGAGGAACATTATGGGTAAAAGCTTGGCTTTAGAGCTTGGGAGGTGCAGGCTGAAATAAATGGCCAAGTCGGTTCCGAGGCACAGAACCAGGCCCAAGGTCAAGGATTAGTGAAGATCGACAACACAGATGGAACATTATGGTAAGATATAATTTCTTTTTTCCACCTTTTACTTGTAACAGCCTTTTTAAGTATCTAGTTCCAGGATGTGTATTACATGCACACACTAGTGTTTGGCAGGTTGATCTTTTATATGGTTGTTTCCTATCATATCCATATGAGCCTATGTCACATCATACAAAACGTTCTGTTTTATTGAAAACCTTCAACAAAAAAAAAACAAGTACATCCCCTGTATACCCCTAAAACCTATTAGCTTAATATTAACACACAAAACTATGTACATATTCAAATACTGAAGTTTTACCCTCCTAATAGGAACAGTTGTCCCAATCTGACAGGCACACTCAAAGACTTGAGTTAACCTAAAAGGAAGGCAAACCATGCCAAGATGTAAGGTACAGCCTGTGCTTATACTAATTGCTGTGTGTTTCTTTTTTTCTTATCTCTATTGCTCTCTCAGAATGGGAAGACACTTGAATGCTTTCAGAAAACATTTATTTCCTAGCCATCATCTGTTTTATTGCTCTTTATCAGATTGTCTCCTTGGAGACATGAGAACCAGATACATAGTTGCTTCTACAAGCATGTATTTTTTTGCTAGAGGAAAGCTTTAATATATTCAATGTTCTTTTTTATTTATTTTCTTTCCCATAAAATTTGTTATTAGATCAGACCAAAGGCTTTAATCCAGTTTCCTATGAAGGAATGAGAAAATGCACATCAAGATAGACTTTTTTTTTTTACATTGCAGTACCTACATTTCTTAAAACCAAACAAGGAGAAAGAGAAAAGAAGGGGAAAAATTGGCAGATGTTTACTTTAGTATCCCCATTATACTTGAAAATAACTAAGAAAACTTTAGTTTATAGCAGGAAGATTATCTCATGAAGTATGAAGATATTACTGTTAAGAACAAAATTTTGTTTTACTAACAGCCAACTCTTTCCTTCCTCTTTCCCAAGTGTTCCTCCAAACATTAATGACATGAAGTATGGCATATGCTTAGAGTTCCCCTACAAGTTTAACAACATTAAAAAAGTCAAGTATTTCTAGGTTTTCTTGTTCTGTCCTTTTTCACAAATGTGATTAATGCTTTGTAATCCCACATTTGTCAATTTCCAAGTTGCTGGTTTTATTCCTGTTTATCTTCATCTCCCAAATCCAGTCTATGCTTCCTTTCCATTGTACTGTTGGATGTCCTTCTATTCCTATGTTGCAGTATTCCAGTTGTGGGATTTCCTGCCCTCAAGCAACTCGTATGTCAGCTCCTATACAAAAGCTTCAGCTTGGCTGTTGCAGCTGCGTGGGACTTCACACATAGGGCCATAAACCTGGCGCCTTAAATGTGACGTCTGCATGCGCAATCCTCAGAACTTTTCACTCGCAGACAACCTTCGCATCGTACGATTGCTCCTTCACAGACATCTCATCAATAAACCTAAGTAACATGTTGAGTTTTGTTTTTTTCTTGTTTTGCTAACTGTTATTGCCTAGGCTTGGTTTTTGTAGCCTTTAGCTGATGTCAGGTAAAAAGGGAAAGTGCCAATGCGGGTGCCAGATTACCCCATAAAGATGCCCATGATAGGTGTGTTTTTTGCTTAGGCTGGGAGCACAACCATTCCTTCTGCTCAATTTTTCAATTATTGGTGCCGAAAACCCTGTGCAGCCGTCTGGCCGCCTTAAACCTTTACGTAGAAAATCAGCACCTAAAATGGTTAGCTCTTAGAATGGATCCCGCATCGGAGGCCAAACACGAACCTCCGCGAAAGAAGGGCAAGATTCCTAGGCCTTCCTCCCCTGATGCTCCACTTCCCGACACCCCACCAACTGCCGATCTAGGAGTTGAGTGCTCGGCGGTTACGTCGACTTCAACGATGACCCTTGAGGAAGCCGTTGCACAGCCGATGACCGGCACGTCCTCGGAGATTGCCCAGACACTGACTACCTTCGATGTCGAGGGGGAACCAGATTTGGTGGTACCTCTGACCGGGATCCAGCCTTTGGAAATGTTGTCTTCTAAGTCGGATGCCAGGCCAGTCCCTACCTCCACCCTGGCCAAAAAGAAACAAAAAAAACAAACGTACCTTCTCTACTAAAGAAACCTTTCCAGATTGGCAGGCTTTTGCTTCCTCACTTATGCAGGCCTTCATGGTCATTAGGCCTTCAGCCTCATTCCTCTCTATTCTGCCTTTATTGAGCCCTAAGCCTGCTTCTGCCTCTTCCCTTCCACCCATGACATCTCAGGTAAGGGAGGAAGAGCATGATTCTTCCTTTTCTTCCTCAGAGGACTCCATTTCTTACACATCTCAGATTGCCTCTCCCCAGGAGAATTACTCCCCTGATGAAGAATCTGTAGAAGGGGATCCCCCCCTCGAGGATATTACCTTTGGGGGAGACCATCACCAAAATGAAAGATTACTTCAAATGGGATACTTCCCAAATGACTGACACCCAAAGGAGGTACTTTGAGCTGCTTCAAGTGGAATTACCCTCTCCCTCAGCAGTCCTTCCAGTGCTTCCTACTTACTTGGATGCCTTTAATTCAGCCTTTTAAGGCCCCAGACTCCTAGCCTCTGGCCCCCAAGCACCCTGGTCACTTCTATAAAGTGCCAGAGAAGCAAAAATTCTTAGTTAAACTGCCTCTGGCTGACCCAGCTGTTATTACCACTGCTCCTGATACAGTCCAGGCTACTGCCTTCCGCCTCTCTCCTACCCACTGATAAAGACAGCAAATACATGGATAGGATGGGATAGAAAATTTGCACATCCTCTACTTTGGCATTCAGAGCCATAAATTATCAGACCCACATGACCAAATATGCTCTAGACTTACTGTCCCAGGCCACCTCCATGCTGGCCTCCATGCCTGACAGTCCCATTAAGGCTGACATGGCCTCCAAACTGTCCTTGGCTCAGCAAGTAGCCAGGCACTCAATCAGATGCAGCTACGATGCTGCAGAAACATCTGCCCGCCCTGCAGCATCTACTTCTGTCTGTAGGAGATACTCCTGGCTAAGACTGCAGAATCCACCTGAGGACTTCAAGTCCAAAATCTTGGATGCCCCCCCTGGATCACAATCCCCTCTTTGGGAAACAGTCTGCAGATCTCTCCAAAAATCTGCAGGAAAAAAGTAAAGACTTACAGGACATCAAGCACTTGCTGGTGTCCCCCATTCCTAAATACTACAGGAATTACCCTGCTAAAACCACTTTAGTAAGATGCAACCCTCCTCAGCCAGCTACCCCCTCTTCCAGGTCTAGAAGAGGGGCAATAAGGCTTTCTTTGTCCAGACCTAATGTACCACCTCCTCAACCCAGACAACCCTTTCAGGATAGAGGAGGTCCCAATAATGTGTGACTGCCTGGCCCATCTTCCACTCTCTGCATGACTTCCGCACTGTCTCCCACTCTGGCAAGCCATCACCACAGATCAGTGGGTCTTATCCATTATCCAAAAAGGGTACTTTCTATCCTGGAAAGAAAAAACACCCAGGAGAAGTATTAGTTTTCCCCCAAAAAAATAAATTCATCTCCTACCACAAGTCTTGTCAGAACTTCTAAAGCTAGGCACCACAGAACCTGTCCCCCCAGGGATTCTACTCTTGTCTCTTCCTGGTACCCATAAAAGATAGCCCCTGAAGACCCATTTTAGATCTCTCCTTTCTAAACCTACATCTTCAGGTACCCTCCTTTAAAATGCTGTCACTTCCCAGTCTTCTGCCTCTTATTCCACCCAGAGCCTTCATGGCCACCCTAGACCTACAAGAAGCCTATCTTCACATACCCATCAGGACTTCCCACAGACAATTTCTGCATTTCTCTGGACCATCCTCTCATTTCCAATTTACTGCCTTGCCCTTTGGTTAATCCACTGCCCCTCGAGTCTTTACAAAGTGCCTAGCTCCAGCAATTGCCTTCTGCAGAACACAGGGAATCCAGATTTATCCTTATCTGAACAACATCTTAATACTAGCAGAGTCCAAAGATACCCTCTCAAGGCATCTGCTCTTCACCATGTCCCTCCTGCAAAATTTAGGATTTAGAATCAACTTCCCAAAGTCCTCCTTAAACCCAGGCCAGGAAAAGATTTTCCTAGGCTGCAGAATCAGGACGGACAAAATGAAGGCTTTTCTCCCACAGGACAAGGTTCTGTCCCTGACTGTCCACTTCCAGGAAGCCCTCCATTCCTAGAAGGTGACGGCAAGGCAATTCTTGCATCTCCTGGGCTTAATGGCAGCTACCATCCCCCTGCTACCACTGGCCAGGATGCATATGCACAAGCTACAGCGGTACCTCAAAAACATTTGGTCTCAACACCTACATCCCTTTGAACAGGAAATTTCTCTCCTTCCCCTGTCTGAAGAAAGAAATCAGCTGGTGGATAAAGCAAGTCCATCTAAACCCAGGAGTCCCACTGCAACCTCCCACCCCAACCCAAACAGTGCATACATATGCCTCAGATTCAGGTTGGGGAGCAACCCGCATCCTACAGGGTCCAGGAAAGCTGGCACCCTTCTCTACAGAGCAAGCATGACAACTGTCCTCCTATCGTTAAAGACCTTTATTCCCCTTCTGGTCCCAGGGGTTCTTCAGATAGTGACAGACAACTTCATGGTTATGTGGTATCTGGACAAACAGGGAAAAACAAAGGCCTACCAGCTGTGCATGCGGACCCTGCTGATATGGGACCTAGCTTCTCGCCACAACCTGGCCCTGCAGGTGACCTATATCCCCTCAGAGGACAATAAACAAGCAGACCTCCTAAGCAGGATCTCCTCACCACAGTACGAATGGATGCTGGACATAGTCCACTGGTGGGGTACTCCACAAATAGATCTGTTTGCCTCCCCCCAGAACAGGCAGCTGCAGACCTTATACACTCCCGTCCGGCTTGGAGAGTGGATGCTTTCAGCACCTCTTGGGAGGGGAAATTTCTTTATGCCCCCCCTCCCCCTTCCAATGATTCAGAAAGTCCTTCTGAAAATACAGAAAGACAAACCAAAAATCTTGTTAGTGACACCCTACTGCCCAAGGCAGCACTGGTTCCCCCCACTTTTCAATCTGGCCAGGGGCAATCACTACAAGTTACCCTACAAGGTGGACCTACTGACACAAGACAAAGGAACTCTCCTTCATCCACACTTGCAGATGTTATCCCTGACTCTGTGGGTGATAAACTTTTGGATCCCCTTCAGGCACCACTACTCAGAGGACATGCTTTCAGTCCTGAGGGAAGCAAGGAAACCTACCACCAGAAAATCTTATGTAGCTAAGTGGGAAGGATTTACTAAGTGGTGTCTGGACAAGGGAAGAAAGCCCTGTTCACCGGATGCCCCCCTTGTTCTCACTTGTGTGTCAACTGATTAAAAGTGGACATTCTTACTCTTCAGTGAAAGTACACCTTTCTGCTACGTCAGCCTGCTTGCCCCTGGATCCTCCCTTGCTAGCCAGGCTCGACGTTAAGCTCTTCCTTAAAGGGGTCTTACACAGTGATGCTGCCAAAGAAACCTGTCCCTCCACCCTGGGACCTCAATTACATCATGGAAAAACTAACCCAGCACCCTTTCAAACCAGCTGCACCTTCTTCCTTACAGATGTGAACTTGGAAAACTGTCCTGCTGGTGGCTATCACTTCAGCCAGAAGGGTCTCAGAGCTGCAAGCCTTAATGGCCTGCACCACCTTCCACAAAGACAGTGTCACCCTGCGGACCAATCCCTCCTTTATGCCCAAGGTAGTCAATGACTTGTCTCTAAACCAATCTGTCCCCTTACCACTTTCTTTCCCTCCCCCACTAATGAAGGGGAGAGGATACTGCACCCCTTGGATGTGCACAGGCAACTTAGATTCTACCTGGACAAAACCAGAACCATTAGGACATCTAAGCAACTATTTGTCTCTTTTCACCCCAGAGCCCTGGGAAAGGCAGTCTCCAAGCAAACCATTGCTTGCTGGATCAGGAAAACTATTTGTCTCTGTTACACTCACCAGTGGGAGTAAAGGCCCATTACACTAGGGTGGTAGCTGCTTCCAAGGCATTCATGAGAGGTCTGGACATGGCATCTATCATGGAAGCAGCCACTTGGTCCACTATTCACACTTTCACCAAACATTACAAACTGGATATAAGCACTCAACTCTCCTTATTAATAAGGAAAAATTAATCATAGGCACTAAACAGTCTATAATTGCAAAGTACGTTGCTAAGGTAAAGGAAAACAGCTCCTGTACTTTAAAAAAAAAAAAAAAAGCACCAAACCAGGCATGTCCAAGGGTCAGCTTCCGTTGATTTCTCCTGTCCACTTGGTGAATCTGGGCATACTGGAGCAATGCAGCAATTGCCTCATGTATACAGACAACCCTCTCCTCCTACCACCCAACACTACAACCTGTGAGAGATGCACTTACATAGCCAAACTTGAAGCAACGCTCTCTCCACCCAAGATTGTGCCAGCCAGTCAAGAGGAGAAGGTTAACACCCACACTACACCTCAAGCAACACATAGCCCTTCTAAACTCACACCACCAACACCCACACATAGCAACACTAAATCCACATATGCGGAGGCCCTTAACTGTAACCTGCCTAAGCAACAAGGACCTCCGAAGCTGAAACGCAAACAAACACCAATCACAACCAAAGTGTCACATAGCTCACAACACCAGTGTGCCACCCAGCAACAGCACCTATGGCAAAACAATGTACCTAACACTTTAGTCATAGGTGACTCTATAGTCAAGCACACTGATGTCCCACTCACCAGGTTGAACAAGGAGAAAATTAAAGTGAGCTGCCTGTCGAGTGCCAGGATCTGCCACATAACTCATGCACTCAAGTCACTCCACAACAAGTACAAATATGACTCTGTCATTGTCCATGTTGGAGTGAATGACTTGAGACGTACATCCCTGGACTACATGAAAAGAGACATGGAAGAGCTCTTGGATCATGTGGACCAGGCAGGTTTGATCCTAGCCCTGAGTAGCATCCTGCCTTCGCCCAGAATTATACCACAATATAAGGACAAAATGATTGACTTCAACAATTGGCTAAGCTTCTGGTGTCATTCAAAGGGGATCCAGTATCTGTCTGCCTGGGACGACATGATTGACAGACCACAATGCTTTGCCAGAGATGGTCTGCACCTGTTGCCCCTGGGATACAGCTTACTGGCTAAGGCTCTTGTCACTCCTATAGTGCCTTTTTTAGGCAAAGTTCAAAGGACAAAACCACCACCGTAACAGGTACAAGCATGCAAAATCTGAAGGTAATGCTACTCAGTGCTAGAAGTCTAAACCTCAAAATGCACTCTCTCGAGGCATTCTTAAAAATGGAGAACATTGATGTCTTTGCAGTAACTGATACCTTGTTCAAGGCTCCAGAGAGCACCCCTGCAGTACCAGGCTACAACCACACTTTTTGACTACCAAACTAGGATCAAAACACTAAAGGTGGAGGAGTGTCCATATTCACCAAGGATATTCACACCACCAGGTTAGTTGCCCAACACAATGCGTCTGAAATTCTCCAGGTGCAACTAACACTAGGTAAGACTGCAATCCAAATTGTAGCTTGCTATAGATCCCCCACCATGCCCCAAGATTCTCACTACACCTTTCTAAACATACTGGAAAATATTAATATACAACCAAACACCCTAATACTGGGTGATTTCAACTACCCTGCCATTAACTGGGGAAACTACTCATGCACCAACACCTTTGCCCAACGGTTCTTGGAATTCATAAATTCCAATGCCCTGGATCAACTAATCTATATTCTCACCAGGGGCTCCAATATCCTAGACCTGGTCATTACCAACATGGGAAATCGATGCTCCACACCTATGTTCACCCCCTCGTTGGTCAGGTCAGACCATAAGCTAATCACCCTAATCATCCACATCCCACCCCCACCCCCCAGTAAGGAAACCTCCATAAAAAAATTCTCAAAGGCCAGCTTCATGCTCCTCAAGTCAGAAGTTACAAACTTCATGATACCCATGCAGACAGGATATGAAAGTTCAACTGTCGAGTCCTACACTAAGGCACTGTACGAGCACATCCACTCATGCATGAATTGTGCCATCCCAAATAGAACCAAGATGCTCTCCTCCAGAAAAATGAAGCCAATCTGGTGGTCCCCTGCCATAAACAAACTTTACAACAAAAGGAAAAAAACTGTTGCAGAAAAGAGGAAAATCCCAGGATGCAAAAAACTCCCTTACAAGCCTCAGTAAGAAGCTGAGATCCCTCTCAAAATCCTCCAAAGCTAGTTATGAAAATAAAATTGGCAATGATTCCAAAGACAACCACAAGGCATTCTATAACTATGTCAAGAATCTAAATGGCAATGCTCAGATCTGCTCTGAGCTATAACAGAATGGCATTAAATATACTGATCCCAAGGATATGGCCAATATCCTGGCAGATTGATTCAGTGTCAACTGCACCCCGTAAATGGCCCATCTCAATACTGGAAGATTGCCAAATTTCGGTAATAATGGCCACACAGGTAAAAAACGCACTCTCCAAAGCTAAGAATACAGCATCCATGGGACCAGATGACATCCCGGGCTGTGTACTACATGAACTACAAAATGAACTGGCCCCCTCACCTAAGTGTCATGTTTAATCATACCCTCACCTCAGGCTTCGTGCCCACTGAGTGGCGCACAGCTACAATTATCCCACTCCACAAGGGGGGATCCATCTTGGATCCCGGGAACTACCGCCCCATCAGTCTGACGAGCCTGATCTGCAAGGCCATGGAACGTATTATCATGGAACCTATAAACAAAGACACTGGCAACCTTAAAACACTGGGCCCCACCCAGTTTGGGTTCGTGAAGGGCCGATCTTGTCTCCTGAACCTTATTGATTTCTTCAAATCAGTCTCCAGAGCCGTGGACGAGGGTAAGGCAGTCCACACAGTCTATCTGGACCTCGCCAAGGCCTTTGACACCATTACCCACTCTGGAATCCTAGATAAACTTACTAAGCTGGACATTAATCCCTACGTCACTCGATGGGTTGCCAATTGGCTTACTGACAGAACCCACACTGTAAAGTAGCTGACTCCAAATCCATCTCCAGACAAATGACAAGTGGAGTACCTCAGAGTTCAGTCCTGGGACCTCTCTTATTTGGCATCTACATCTCTGAAGTACAGGCCAACACTAAGGGACTCTGGCTAACAAAGTTTGCAGATGACTGCAAACTGGGAGCCATTATTGAATCCCCAAATGATGGGAATACTCTACAAAAGGGCCTTACAGAAACAGATGCTTGGTGCCCCAGCCATGGGCTCAAGCTCAGTGCCAAGAAATGTATAGTTATCCCTTTTGGGAAAAAACATGTACCCGTGAATTATCACATAGGTGGCAGTACACTAAACACCGAATGTGTGATAAGAGACTTAGGGACACAGGTGGACAGTGGTCTCACCTTCAATAACCACATCGCCACAACAGTCAGGAAATCCTTCTGTGTGGCACACCTCATCACTAAGGGCTTTTCATCCAGAAAAAGGGAGGTCATTGTCCCACTGTACTTATCCCTCATTAGACCTGTTATAGAATACAATGCCCCATTTGGTATGTACCTCTCAAGACATCTGCAACAACTGGAAAGGCCGCAGAAATACCTCACTAAAAGAATCACAGGTCTAAAGCAGGTGCCCTGTGCTGACCGCATTAAAAACTCTAGCTATACTCAGTCGGTTATCATCTACTCCAAGGCGATCTCTGCTTAACATACAAGGCCAAGTCAAACCCAGAGCTGTTGGACATGCTACACTTAAAGAAATCCCAATCCCTCAGAGCCACACACTCCAGGGTTCTAAATCTTGTCATCACAATAAACAAAACATGCTGGAGGGATAGGATCCTGATCCAGAGACTCCCCAGACTCTGGAATAGACTGCCCATACATGTCAAGCAGAGCGCCTCTTTGGCCCTCTTCAAAAGGAACCTTGATGATTGTATGGGAGAAAGGAAATTCACCCCGGGGATCACGTCAGTCGCCCTGCTAAACAGGGGTCCAGGGAAGTAAATAGTGTGGGAAGAAATAGCCAGGGAATTGTTATGGCTAGGCTTGTATAGCCCCTAGGGCCGATAGCCTAGTACCAACCTATGGACCAAGTTTCCAGAGCTAGGACAGGATTCGCCAGGGCCATCCTACAGGGCTTTGTAGAATCCTCTTCAGCATCCACCTCCCTTTCATGCAACTAAGCTGTGGTACCCTCCCACAACTGGAGTACTGCAACATAGGAATAGAAGGACATAGAATAGTTGTGTAAAATCTTATCATAACTATAGATCTCCTTCTCTTCTATGTTGCAGTATTCCTTCCCACCCACCATTACCCCCTGTACTTGCTCCTTTAGTCCCAGCTAAGTCCTGGATCTAATTAATCTACTAAATGACACCAAGGCCACACACCTGTCCCACTGGCATCCCTCCTGCTGTGCCTTCCTGTCTACCTGCTAGCCTTCAAGTTCTGAGGATTGTGCATACAGACGTCACATTTAAGGCCCCTGGTTTATGGCCCTACATGTGACTTTTGTATAGGAGCCTATGTACGAGTCGCCTGAGGGCAGGAAATCTCACAACTGGAATACTGCAACAAGGAAGAGAAGGACATCTATGGTTATGGTAAGATTTTACACAACTATTCTTTCTTCTAGTCAACTCTTGTGCTTTTTTTTATGTCTCCCAATCATTTTCCATTGAAACATTGGAAAAGCTTTCACTGGCACAGTCTCTTTGTGATTTTTATTACCAGAACAAGAAGCTGAATCTCCTGTTTCACAGCTCAGTTTTTGTTGGACAAACTTTAGTATTTCCTCCTTAGCATGTTCTGCAACAAAAAATAATTTTGCCTCTCCAGGAAAGAATATTCTGAAGATAGCTGTGTATAGCAGTTTGAGTCTTACGCCTGCTTTTCAACATTCTTTGATTACTGGAATAAATTTAGTCCTCCTCTGTCTGGTGTACAGTGAGTAATCATTTTCCATAAACACTCTACTGTCAACCACTTTTACTGCTTTGTCCTTCTGCCTCTGTTTTGCCAGAATTGACAACTTCCACTGGTAGGATTGCTTCTGTGCTATTAAAGGTCTAGGTTGCATTTGCACGGCCAGGTTTGGAACATACACGCAGTATGCCCTTTCAGTTAACAGTGCCTGTTGTGGAGTAACAGTCCAGTTGCTTATTTGTGCTTTCATAAAATTAATACAGCCTTGTTCCTTCCAGCTTTTCTGGTACAGCAGAAAATCAAATCTCAGGTTTTCCCTACTTGCTCTGTCCGCTAATTCTATTATTTTTTTTTTAAACATCTCTTCTTGAACAGTTTCATATCCAGCCATCCTTTTCTTCATTTCAACCTCTGATTTAATCAATCACCTCAACTGAGTATCTGTTTAAAGGTCTTCCATTTTTTCCAGTCTTTTGTTATTTGAGTTGATGTACTATCAATGTTTCATTTATTTTGATCAGCTCTTGAGTACATTTTACTTATTTTTCACTCTGTTACTGGAAGTCATGCCTTGCAACAAAACTGGAACTTGCACTTCTTTTTGATGAACAGCTGCATAATTTTCCCAGTCAATGTTTTTTCCTCACCTTTTGTGATTGATTTTCTTCCAGACTCTGAATTTCTTTTTTTGCTCGCATCCAGGCAATGCACTTACTAGCCAGTTACTGTAATTTACCCAGAAGAGTTTACTGGCTGTCTATTCTCAGTTTCTGTTTTCACACTGGGAGCCAAAATTAAGCTGTTACTCAATGTGCAGATATCTTGAAAAGTCTTTCCTTAATGCTTTCTTAATCTGTTTGAAAAATAAAAAATTCAGAATCAATTAATTAGAGAACATGACCACAGTTTGGAGTGATACCTGTAATGCTTGCATAAGTGCTGATTGGCCACTGCACCAGTACACTGGTGTGGAGGAGAGGTAGCAATATGACTGTGGACATCTGTATTGTGTTTACTTATGTATCTTGCTGTGGTTGTAATCTGACAGTTGCACCAGTTACCTGAATGTGGTGCAACAGTGCTACAGTTTTACTGGGGAAGAAGATGAAAATGGAGATAGAAAGGAAAATAGTGGTGTGTTAAGAATTAGAGTTTTGATTCAGGTTAACCGCTTCAGATGTGATATGGTTGGGAAGAACGGAAGTGTGAATGAAGAGGTCAAAGGTAGAATCAGAGGTGCTGCAGTCAGTTGCCACTAATTGTCAGGAGTAGTGTTTGTGACAGAAGAATGACAAGTAAGCTGATGTAAAAAACAATGGTTTGACCAGTATTTCTGTATGACTTACAAACTTGGGCAGTGAAGGCAGGGCAGCTGAGGAGGCATGAAGTAGGACAGATGAAGAAAGGAGGGCATCAGAACAGAAGTGAAAATAGCCCCAGATGTAGAGAAAGTTAAAAACCGGTTACAGTGGTTCAGTCACATGTGCAGGAAAAGCAGAAGATGATATGGTACCAGCAGGTTTAGGTGAGACAGGAAGAAGGCAAGAGGAGACAAGAACATCCAGCTAATAGATGGATTACATTGAGAGAAGACCAAGGCTCTTGCCACCCCCTTAGTGTCTTTTTTAGGCAAGGCTCAAAGGACAAACCCACCTCCATAGACAACCCAAGGATAAAAAAACTAAAGGTAATGCTACTCAATGCCATAAGTCTAAACTTCAAGATGCACGCACTCGAGGCTCTCCTCAGTATGGAGAAAATCGATGTCTGTGCAGTAACAGAAACCTGGTTCAAGGCACCTGAGAGCACCCCAGCACTACCAGGTTATAACTCATACCATGCTTTTCGGCCCCAAAACTCGGACCGAAGCACAAAAGGAGGGGGGAGTATCTATGTTCATCAAAGATACCTACACCTCCAGGTTAGTGGCACTGCACGAAGCATCGGAAACCATCCATGTGCAACTAACAACGGGCAAAACTGCCTTTCAGTTTGTAGCCTGCTACAGATCACCCTCCCTTTCACAGGAACCCCACTTGGCATTCCTGAGAACACTGGAGAATATGAAGGTCTCTCCAAACACTATGTTATTGGGGGACTTCAACTACCCAGACATTGAGTGGGAAAACTACTCAAGCCCAAACACCCTCGCCCAACTGTTCCTTGAATTTATAAACTCTAACGCGATGGAACAACTGGTCACCACTCCCACAAGAGGGAACAACATATTGGACCTGGTCATCACCAACATGGGGACTCTATATTCCACACCAGAGGTAAACCCCTCATTGGTAAGATCAGACCATAAACTAATTTCCCTGGACATCCATATCCCGTCCCCACCCCCAGCCAAGGAAATCACTGTAAAGAATTTCTCAAAAGCTAACTTCCCACTTCTCAAGACTGAGATGGAATCCTTCAAAGCCTCCGGGCCGGAGGATAATACAGCCCAATCCGCAGAATCCTTTACAATTGCATTCTATGAGCACCTGCAGGAATGCATGGATTGTGCTATCCCAAATAAAACCAAGACTCACTCCTCCAAAAACAGGAGACCTGTCTGGTGGACCCCGGCCATAAATAAGCTATACAACAGAAGGAGGAAGCTACTACATGACAGAGCAAAATCCCAAAAAGGAAGGCATCTCTGATCAGTATTAGCAAGAAACTACGATCCCTCATAAAATCATCAAAGGCCAGTTTCAAAAGAAAAATTGCCCTAGACACTAAAGATAATCACAAGGCCTTCTTTAGTTATGTCAGGAATATGGGTGGAAACTCCCAGATATGCTCTGAATTGTTGCATAACGGTACAAAATATACCGAACCTACAGACATAGCCAACATCCTGGCAGACAGATTCAGTGCTAACTTCTCCCCCCCTTCCCCCTCAAAGGAGCAAATGCCTATCCCAACTGAATGTAACCTCCCTGACATCACAGATGCACAGGTGAAAGCTGCCCTCTCCAAAGCAAAAAACACAGCATCTATGGGACCGGACGGTGTCCCAGGCTGTGTCTTACACGAGCTCCAAGAAGAACTGAACCCTCACATTGTCACTGTTCAAACTTAGCCTTACTACAGGATATGTACCCAAAGAGTGGCGTTCAGCTACAGTGGTCTCACTCCACAAAGGTGGCGCCACAACGGACCCCGGGAACTATCGCCCCATAAGCCTGACTAGTCTGGTCTGTAAAGCTATGGAGCGTATAATCATGGAACTCATAAACAAAGACATTGGGAGCCTCCAGACACTGGACCCTATCCAATTCGGCTTTGTTAAGGGCAGATCTTGCCTCTTAAACTTAGTTGATTTCTTTGAAACAGTTACCAAAGTCATAGATGAGGGCAAGGTAGTCCACACAGCCTACCTGGACCTCGCAAAAGCCTTCGACACAATACCCCACTCAGGCATCATAAATAAGCTTACCAGCTTAAATATCAACCCCTATATCACAAGATGGGTTGCAAACTGGCTCAGGGATAGAACCCACATGGTCAGAATCTCAGGTGCCACGTCCGAATCCAAACCAGTTACAAGTGGCGTCCCACAAGGCTCAGTTCTGGGACCACTCTTATTCGGTATATACTTCCCTGAGGTTCAGGCTAACACGGGGGGGCTATGGCTGACAAAGTTCGCAGATGACTGCAAACTGGGAGCCATAATCGACTCTCCAGCTGACACAAGCATCCTCCAAAAGGGTCTCACGGAGACGGATGCTTGGTGCCAGAACCACGGCCTCAAGCTAAATGCTAAAAAGTGCATAGTCATCCCCTTTGGGAAAAACAAAGTGCCCACAAATTACTACATAGGTGGTAATCCATTAAGTACGGAAGAAGTAATTAGAGATTTGGGGACCAACGTAGATAGTAATCTCTCCTTTGATAATCTCATTGCCAAGGTGGTTAGAAAGACCTTCTATATAGCCCACCTTATCACGAAAGGGTTTGCATCTAGATCAAGAGAGGTCCATTGTGCCCCTCTACTCGTCACTCATCAGGCCCATAATTGAATACAATGCCCCTTTTGGGATGTACCTTACCCGACACCTGCAGCAACTGGAGATACCCCAAAAGTACCTCACCAAGAGGATCATGGGCTACAAACAGATGTCCTATGCAGCTCGACTAAAGAAACTCCAGCTCTACTCAGTTGCTTACCGCCTACTCAGAGGCGATCTGTGCCTGACGTACAAAGCCATGTCTAACCCAGAATTAATGGACATGCTCCACCTCAAAAAATCCAAATCCCTTAGAGCTACATGCTCCAGGGACTTAAACCTCAACACAAAAATAAATAGGACATGCTGGAGGGACAGATTCATTTCCCAGAGGCTCCCCTCACTCTGGAATAGAATGCCAATTCATGTTAGACATAGCCCCTCGCTGACCCTCTTCAAGCGAAATCTGGATGCGTGGATGGGAAATCGCAAATTCACCCCTGGGATTTCTTCTGTGTCCCTGCTCGACAGAGGCACAGTAAACTAATCTTAAAGGGCTACCTTCTGTGACCTACTATACAGAGGCACAGTAGGCTAATCTAATAGGGAGGTGAAAGCCAAATACACTCTGGCTAGGCTTATAAATGCCCTAGGGCAGATAGCCTAGTATCTACCTATGAACCTATGAGAAGACCTGCAGCAGTGGGGTATGACTGTCAGAGAAGGTACAAGAGTATCTGTGAATCAAGAGACTTAGTTGACAGTTCAGTGCGACGCCTCATCTCCAAGTTAAATGGGAGAAATTGATTTGATTATGATGAAATTGATTACTTTGCAAATTCCAAGTGCAATTGCTGTTTGTATGTGTTGGGAGAATAGCAAATGAATTGTGTTTGAGAGATCAACCCTTTAGTAGTAGTGTAAAATGGTATAGAATATAATTTGGTGAGGCATTTTAGTTTTGCACGTGTTTGAGTGTTTTGTTGAATATCCCTGAGTGAGGTTGTGACTGGGTCATAGCTCTCAACTGCCTAGATTTTTGCCTCATATTTCTAGTTTCTTCATAAAATTTGTGGCTTTCTGGCAAATCACTGAAGATTGAAGTCACTGAATAATGATGTACAGCTTTTATACCTTTCAGAAAAATTCACAATACAAAACTTGTTATTGTAGTAGCTTTCTAAGTTTATGTGAGCAATATTTAAATTTTGCCCCTAATTTTTGGCCTTTGTTTTCCTGTTTTTTTAACTTTGTCTAGATGTCTTGTTCTTTCATAGGTAAGTACTAGGCTAGCTGTCCTTGTGGGCCATTTTAAGTCTAGCCAATTTCCTTTTCAAAGGTGTAAATTAAACCCTGTACCTTGTATCTGTGAAGGTAGCACCTTAACCATTATGCTCACCACAGCCCCTTTGAGGTTGAGAGGTATGAACTGGGATTATTAGTCTTTTTGAATCTTTCTAAACATATGCCTCTGCAGTACCATTGTCATATTGGTTTCTACTTCTTGAAGTGCACTGTTTTTCTTGTAGTGTGACAAATGTTGCTTCTCCATTCATAGGTTCATAGGTGTTTACTAGGCTAACAACGATAAGAGCCTTTTTAAGCCTAGCCATGCATCCCAAATCTCTGACGAGTTCTGATACCCGTGATAAGTGTAAGCATGGACCTGGGAGATGAACCATTTACAGGTTACCTATTTGCATCAGAGACTTAGGTGCCAAACCAGGGATGAATTTCCGGTTTCCCATCCAGTTGTCCAAGTTGCACTTGAATTGGATTAGGGAGGAACTCTGCTTCACATGGATGGGGAGCCTGTTCCATAGACGGTATAGTGTCTGGGATACATACCTCTCTCTCCAGCAGGTCCTATTTATATCACAGGTTGTTATTCACTTGTTGATAGTTAGATTCTAGACATTCCTGTTGTCCTAGCATTTTAAATCATCCCTCTTTTGATGATTAACCAGTGCAAACTTTATCCTGCTTAGAGGAAATTATCACTAGCTTTGTTTGTTTGATGTGCTCCATGCATGATATAAAGCCCATCTGTCCACATCTACTGCTTCATATTTGCTTGTGGACACCACTAGTTCATTGGTAACCGCTAAAAATGCAATCTATGTGAACTAGCGACCTGTTTCCCCTCCCGCTGAAAACCTGTATACAGTACCTAAGTATACTGAAAAAAACTTAGTGTTTTCCACGGAATTTTTAGTAGAAGAAATTATGGTTTAGACACTTTTTTCTTTGCTGCTAGTATCTCAGAAGCTGAAACCAAATATGATTTTCTAGTGACATTGCAGTAACATATGCTTAACAGTCAGCATATACGTAGATATTTTGCTTGTTAAAATTGAATTCATAACTTCAGAATAATAATACATTAATGTGCTTTATTCTCTTTTGTTGTTGGAAGTCACTAAGTCAGCACTTTTTACTTTTTACAGGATTCCATTACTGTGTGATTTTGAACCTCTTCACCAGCATGTACAAGTTCTGCATAATCTGGTTAAGGCAGCGCAAAGTCTGGATGAAATGTCACAGACAATTACTGACTTACTTAATGAGCAAAAGGTAAACTACTGAATTGTAGAAAGTGTGTTTTTTTCACAAACACTTAAAATGCTCATTATTTATGTTTTATAATATTTGCATTTAAAATGTTACACTATAATTACTTTTTTATTAGGAGTTTTAACTCAAGCTCACAAAACAGAGTTGTCTATTCATGTAGCAGTGTGTTTCTGAAATCACTGTTATTTCCTTGTTTTGTTTTGTTTTTTTGTACTCCGGAAATATAGTATGAGTATTTTATGCATCGTGTAACATTACTGGATGTATACATTTTCATATTTGATTTCTTCTTTGAGTTTGAAGCTAGTGGGTCTTGTCTGGTTTGCTAATTATATATATTTTTTACTTATTCATTAATCTTTAGTCTGCTGCTTCCTTTGCTATTTGTTTTACGGAGGGTCTCAGACTGGTACTGGGTATGCAAGTGGCAGAGTTGGCAGCTTTACTGCCTACTTAATATATTTTTTTATTACCTACATTTCAGCCTAAGGTGAATTGTGTAGTGTTGCACAAAACAATGTGGCAAGAGTCTTTTGATATGAAGCTGCAGCAGCTGGCCTGCTACTATCATTGTCAGCCCAGCTCACAGGTGCATTAATTGTACTGCCATTCATTACTGGGATTGGGAATAGTGGTTTCTTGCAGAACTTTTAGAACAATTAGTTTTTTTTTTTATTACTGATGGTTGTTTTCTTCTTGCCTCTTTATATAAGTAAAGATCTCCACACATGAGGATAACTCTGCATCATCATGTTGCTTCTGCATTGCCATTTGGAGTATGTTCCACAGAAAAGCATCATCACCACACCCAATGTTCGGTGTTCTTACTGGTTCACAGTTTGTCAGTTTGACTGCATTTTGTGTTTGAGTAGTTTTATTGAGAGTTTGGCCTAGTTTTCTAATTAACAGTTATTTGATCATTTTCTTGATTTAATGAAATTGTTTTGGTATTTTTATAAGAAAGTATTGCAGCATACTGACATCACTAGCCAAGTATCGGAATGTGTGGGAGTCAAATATTCCATAAAGGTTTCCATTTTTATTTTATCACTTTCATTCCACTTGGTACTAATTGTGAGCTTTTGGTAAAATTAGTAAGATTGGGAGAAATTAGTAAGATTGGGAGACTTAGTCTTGAACTATATTCTGTTACTGACAAGAAGACTGAAGAACAAGAGTTTCTGAAGTCAAGGAAGGTTGAAGAACTACATACAAAATGTAAATCTGAAATGTGTGAAAAGTTTAATGAATATAAAAAAAGGCTTTGAAAGAAATAATTAAGAACATATTAAAATACTTCACTTCGCTATTGCTATTAATAGATATACACACTTGAAGACTGCTACTACAAGTATAGGAAAGCCTGTCAGAAAGATAACCGGTTATACTTTCATGGGTTTTAAGGAAGAAATTAAAATGTGCGCACCTATCACACATGAATATTGTGAATGGCCACTCAGCTGTTAAAATAAGTCACATTTGGAATAATTTTGTCTTCTGAACCTGAATATGTGACTGAAGTTAAAGATGAACCACTAGAAGTGTGTGTGATTGAACACAGCTATTTTGAAGGTATTCTATCACTTAAAATTATTTTGGTGTAACAAATTGTGTTATAGTTAATACGGGGGGTTAGTGCTCCCCTTAGCCCCATTTCTGCTTTAGTTTAATAACATAAAAAGGAACCTTAAAGGTATATTAGCCTTCTCTTCATGAAGTAAAATGATTCTATATCTGTAGACCCAACTGCTCTAAACTTGAAACACAGTTGCATGAATCTACTTACTCGAGTGTGTGTGTCTGTGTGTATGTATAAGTAGATAGATATGTGTGTGTGTGTGTGTGTATATATATATATATATATATATATATATATATATATATATATATATATATATATATATATATATATATATATATATATATATATATATATATATATATATACACGTGTGTGTACTTCTAGCTACATTTACTTTATTGTGGGATAGCTCCATGCAAACATTAAATGCACAAAATTCTATGTTTTTATTCATTTTGTTTGTTTTACAAGGACAAGCCTCTCTGCACATCCATGGAGACTTTACCTGTCTTGATTATTCTCAACCCAAGGTTATTTCAACTCTGAGAAAGAACAGTCACTTAAAACACACAAAATAATGTTTTGCTCTTCTCTGTGAATTGTCTTGTAGTGTAAGATTTCAGGGCCAAATTAATTTTCACTTCATAGACATCACTAAAAAAATGTATTTAGCAAACAGACGTGCATCAAGCGAACATGCTCAGCCAGATGCAACATTAACAACCAGATTTTGAGCATCTTAATGGTGTAGTATATAATAGCATGTAGGTTTAACATTTGGGTGTAGTTGTGAGGGGATCTATGTCATTTTTTCATTTAATAGTTTCAAGTTGCACCAAAGACGCCAAACCATTAATCTCAGCCTGCATGTTGGCTTTGTTTCTTGGTCATTTTGTCTAACGTTTAAAAATGTTTTAAGTGTGCCAAAAAAGAAGTCAAATCAATGGAGCACCAGCAGTTTGAGTGTCTGAATAAAGAAATTATTTGTAGTATACAGATGTTCCTTTACCTGCTATGTTGTGGTTTATTGAATCACAGCAATGCACAATATCAGAACAGTGAACTGCCGTTATGCTTACAGCTAAGGTTGTTCACATTAACAATCTCATTTTAATATTTTGAATAATAATGGTTTCATCATTTTGTTTTTCCCCCAAACCAGTGAACCACCAGTTATTGTCACTGATCTCTTTAATACAAGCCTCTACATTTATTTTTGGGAGAAGTCTTTGACAGCTACCACATTACTAAGATTGCATGGTAACTTTTCAGAGAATTAGAAGCTTTGGTTCCAGAAATTTGAGCTTTATTTCATTGAAAGTAGACTTAAAGACATGACAAAAAAGATGTCCTTATGTTCTCATGTTGCAGTAGTCATAACTGTAGGGAGGTTGTTGCCTGCAGCACCATACATACGTGCGACGTTGCATGTCAGAGCCCTAAACTGATGTCTGCTATAAAAGTGACGTCTGCATGTACCTGCTTCAAACCTTTTCTGCCACAGTGATCTACGGACCTCTGATCATCAGCTTCGGGAATCAGTTTGCTCATTTGTTTCAGCCATCTGATATAGATAAGTACTCTTTTAGGTTTTTTGTTACCTTTCTTATAGCTTTTCAAATGTACATGTCAGCTATGAAGGGGAAGTGTGCTTGTCGAAGACAAATTCCACATAAGGACATGCATAAGTGTTTTTTCTGTTTAGGTGAAGGCCATGATCATACATCTTGTGACATCTGCAAGTCTTTTGTACCAAAAACGCTATGCAGCCATCTGGCTGTCTTAAAACTTTACTTAGAAAATCAGAGACTCTGGCGTCTAATGTTAGGCATGGAGGGTGAGGTCGGTACCTCCGATAAGCCGCCTCAGAAGAAGGCCAAGAAAGTTAGGCCTGACTCCCATGCTGCACCTCAGGAGTCCAATGAGACTCTTGAGGCAGATGTTAGCTCAGGGTCCCATCAGACGTCCGTTTCACAGCTAGAACCAGGAACAATGAAATGCCGAGTACGTCCGCTGAGGTTGATCAGCCATCAGCTTCTGATGGCGAGGGGGAACCATGGCTCGTGGCATCGGAGGGGCCTACTCCAGCCTTTCCATCCTCCCAGGCGTCGGCTTCTAAACCAATGCATCCTTCTACTGCTCTAAAAAGGAAACAGTAATTAAAACATAGAGAAACAGAGCAGCTCCTGGATGGGAAGCCTTTTCCCAAAATTTTTTCTGAGCCTTCCTGGCCCTCCAGTCTCAGGTGCCACAACCAGTCCCTACACCTGTGCAGGCCTTAGAGGATTCAGAATAACTCTCTTCCTCTGATGAGTCACTTGCTTATTGTTCCCAGATTGAATCCCTCAAGGACTTCAGGAATTCATTACCCCTGGGGGGGAGGAGGACACTATTAGTCCTGAATCTCCAGGGGAAGAATTCTCCTTTGGGGACGCCATTTCTCTTTTGAGAGAACATTTTAAATGGCAGGCCTCAGATGTTTCAGAAGCTAATAAGAGATGCTTTGAATTACTGCAGATGGACCAGCCCTTCCCATCTGAAGTCCCTCCCCTACCCCTAGCCTTTCATGATGCCTTTCTGGCTGCATCCTAGGTCCCTGATTCTCAGCCCCCAGCTTCCAAATGTCCAGTTAGGTTTTATAAAGTACCTTAGGATACAGAGTTCTTGTTCACGACCCCCCCCCCCCTGCAGACCCTGCTGTCATAGCATTGTCAGCAGATAAATCATCTAGACAGCTGCCTTCCACCTCTCTGTTTCTCACAGACAAGGACAGCAAATGTATGGATAAGCTAGGGAAGAAAGTCTATACTTCTTTCACTCTAGCCATCAGAGCCCTAAATTATCAAACACACATGGCTAGATTTGTTTTAGATACCTTATCAAAAGCCTCTGCACTTATACCAGATGTGCCAGACTTTCCTGCTAGGTCACAACTCTCCTCTCTGCTCCCTACTGCCTGTCAAGTTGACCAGGCACTCTGTCAAGTGCAGATGTTCATCGTGCATACAGCTGCAGTCATAACAGATGGGTTCTCCTGCCGTCAGGCGGGTCCCCGGTCGGCCGAATTCCAAAGTCTAGGTCCGGCGTCGGTTGTCGTCGCTTCTTCCCTGACGTCAGTGCGACAGGGGTATAAAAGAACCAGCCGACACCATTTTCTTCAGTCTTTCTTGCCGCGTGGTGCCCGAAGCAGAAGCAGTTCGCAAGTGCCAGTCGGCCAGCTCCTGAAATTACGAAAATTTTGCAACCGAAGTCTTCTTGAAAGCTAAGTACCCCGTTGGGGAAACTTTTCTTGCCTCAGACCGATGTCAGACAAAGTTAATAATTGTATTTCATGTGGGAAGCAAATATCGCATAAGGATTTTCATTCCCTCTGCATTCCTTGCTTAGGCCCAGACCACGACGTCTCGGTCTGTGGTTTTTGTACTACATTCAACAAATGCACCATTAAGCGTTGGGTGGAGTTCGCCCAGCACTATTTTGGCAAAAAATTTAACTACATTATGTCGTCGGATACTCCGACTCCAGTTTTGTCTAAAAAACGCGAAGATAAGGACCGACACATGAGGTCCGCGGCCTCTACCGACATCATGCCAAAGCAGACTACAGGTGGTTCGGTTCTCAGCGAGGCGCCTGCACAGCCCCTGCCTACCGACGACACTTCATTGGCGGTGTCTACTGTGCCCAAGGTCGCAGGCTCCTCGGCCCACACCCCGACTACAGATACCGAAGCCACTCTAGGTGGTGAAACTCAAAATGTAGACAGGTCTGCCTCCTCTCAAGGTGTCTTCAGACCTTCCTCTTCTTTTTCCATCAAGGCTTTCACTAAGTCTAAAGCAGCCATGCATTCCAAGAGACAAGCTACACAGGGCCCTTCTCCAGGCCCCATGCCTAAAAAACAGATGCTTAAAATGGCTGAGGATTTAATTACTCTTATCAGGGGTTCTCAACCACCCCCGGACAAAGGCCCAGAGTGGAGGAAGAATCCCCCTCCTCTGACCAGGCCTCCATTATTTCAGAGCACTCTGATGAACAGGAATATTCTTACTCCCCTTTTGAAGATTCTGATGCAGAGGAGTCCATTCCCTCTGTCTCCCCCCCAGAGGATTACTCATTTGGGGAAACCTTGCATACCTTGAGGGAACACTTCCACTGGGAAGGCCAAGAGTACTCAGACTCCAAGAAAAGGCTTAGGGATTTTCTCTTGCTACCTCAGCACAGGCCTCTGGCTATACCTCCTGTCTTAGACATACTAGATGATGTGTATTCGGAGGCCTGCCTTAACCCAGACTCTTTACCTCCAGCCCCAGTCAAGCCTGACAGGTACTACCGGGTTCCTGACTCACACCAATTTTTATACAAAAGCCATGCGGCTGACCCAGAAACTATCTCACAGGGCTTCAAGGGAATTAAGGCCTCCACTGCTAAAAATCCATTACCTTCTGAGAGAGATTCCAGATCTTTAGAAAGGTGGGCGAAAAAGATATACACCTCGGCCACCTTAACCATGAGGGCATTAAACTGCCAGTTCCATATGTTAAAGTACCAACAGTTTCTGTTATCACAGTTGAGAAGCAAAATGTCACAACCTGAACAACCAGACTTGAAGGAGTTGCAGGATTTGATGCACAGTGCAGAACAAGTGGGTAAACATACCTTGCAATGTGGTTTTGATGCTTTAGAGGCCTCATGTAGAGCTGCTGTTACAGGATCAGTCATACGTAGACATGCCTGGCTCAAGGAGCAAACCTTACCAGGTCATGTCAAAGCTAAATTACTAGATGCCCCTCTACAAAAGGATGTATTATTTGGTGTTAAAGCTGAGGAGGTATTAAAGAAAATGGAGGAAAAGGCTAAATCAATGCAAACAGTGAAAGATTTTCTACAGGTGCAACCTCCACGTTTCAGTAGAAATTGGCCTTCCAAAAATTGGTCCTTTCCAGCCACGGACAGACCCCAAAGAGGTAGATACAGGCGCCCGAGGGGCAGAGGGCAATCTCAAGGATCGTTTAGAGGCAGACAATGGCAAGCTCCTACACAAAGAGGTGGTGAGGATAGTTCGCAGCCATTCAGAAAGCAAACCCAATGACTTTCCCCTTTGCATGCCAAGCAAGGCTCAAATGGCAGCACCCTTAGGCAGAAAACTGGCATTATTTTCGAAAAATTGGCGTATTGTCAACAAAAGACAAATGGATCCTGGACATTATAAACAGAGGCTACAGATTCCATTTTCACACCCTTCCAAAAGTGAGAGGCATGCCAAACCTGCCACACAATCAAAGGGCAGAGGCACAAAGACAAATTTCAGATCTCATGGACATGAAAGCTATTCAAGAGGTACCTACTCAAGAACAAGGTCAAGGTTTTTATTCCAGACTATTCCTGGTACCAAGGAAGGGAAAAGATTGGAGACCTATTTTGGACCTATCCATCCTAAACACATTTTTACTCGTGCCAAAATTCAAGATGCTCACATTACAGCAGCTTCTTCCCATGCTGGGCAAGGAGTCTTGGCTGGTAACATTGGACCTCAAGGAGGCATACCTGCATGTCCCAATCAGACAAAATTGCAGAAGATGCCTCAGATTTCTTGCAGGTTCAACCCATTATTAATTCTCTGCATTGCCCTTTGGCTTATCTACTGTGCCCAGAGTATTCACGAAATGCCTGGCATCAGTAATTGCCTACTGCAGACTTCAAGGATACAAATATACCCATATTTGGACGACTGCCTGATCCAAGCGGACAGCAAGCACATACTTCTGAAAAATCTGGCTTTTGTAATAATGTTGCTGAATTCTCTGGGATACACAGTCAACAAAAAGAAATCCAGGCTAATACCCTCTCTGAAAATAATTTTCCTGGGTGCCAACTTGGACACAAACACCCAGATGGCCTACCTCACGCCAGAGAAACAGGGGCAATTAACTCAATACTTCAGAAAACTAGCAAATTTCACCAGGCTGACTGCAAGGAAAATGCTGCAGGCTCTGGGATTCATGGCATCTTGCATCCTACTAATCCCATGTGCAAAGCTGCATATGAGGAAACTTCAGTGGTACCTGAAAAACCTATGGTCTCAACACAGCCACAGTTTGGAAACAATAATACCACTAATTCCATGTCTTCAAAAGGAATTTCTGTGGTGGGCTCAAGCATGCCAAACAAACACAGGTCTCCCATTCCGCAAGCCTCAAGCAAATCAAGTCATCACAACAGACGCCTCGGACTATGCCTGGGGGGGCGCACATGACAGATCGGTGCATTCAAGGCAAATGGTCCCAAAAAGAAAAGCACCTTCACATCAATCAAAAGGAAATGCTACCAGTAATAAATGCTATTATAGCTTTCAAAGACCTTCTGCATCCAGGTCAACTATTGATAAGGACAGACAACACCACAGTAATGTGGTACATAAACAGGGAGGAACCCATTCATACCCCCTATGCAGGCTGGCCATGTCACTTTGGAACATGGCTCTGGAATTACAAATTGAACTTCAAGCACAGTACTTGCCAGGCAAGGAAAACACGCTGGCAGGCAACCTAAGCAGAACTATGACAGATCCACACGAATGGAAGTTGCATCCTCAAGTTTTTACAGAGATAATTCAAGCATGGGGAAGGCCAGACATAGATCTCTTTGCCTCCCACAAAAATCACCAATTGACAAAATTCTGCTCAAGGACTTTTCATCCACAAGCCTGGAGAGTGGACGCTCTCTCTTTCAGTTGGACAACAATGACAGTTTATGCCTTTCCACCTCTTCCTCTGCTGCCCAAAGTTCTATTAAAAACCAGAGCAGACAGACCAAAGATGATTCTCATTGCTCCAGACTGGCCAAGACAGCACTGGTACCCACTCCTGAGGAGCCTGACGCATTCCCCACCATGGACCCTACCTCTAATGCCTCTTCTTCTGACTCAGCACAGCTTCAAAACTCTTCACAGTCAGCTGAAAACACTCAATCTGGCCGCATGGAAGATTCCTTAACTTCACAACAGACCCTACTCTCCAAGGAGGTGCAGGATGTCATTTTGGAGGCCAGAAGGCCGTCTACTAGAAAAGCTTACGCCGCAAAATGGAAACGGTTTTGTGCCTGGAATGAGAAAAAGGGCCAGAATCCTGGAAAACTGAATTTACCTCAAATATTACAGTATCTAGCTGAGCTGCTAAGCAGTGGACTTTCATTCTCCTCCATCAAAATCCATGCCTCAGCCATTTCTGCAGAATACAACACTGATCCACATTTATTCTCTCACCCCCTCTTAAGACAGTTCCTCAGAGGGGCTAAGAATATAAAACCCCCAAGGAAACAACCAATACCTGCTTGGGACCTCAATTTCATTCTAGAAAAGCTGAGCTTGCCTCCTTTTGAGCCAGCTGCCTCAACAGATTTGCAATATTTTTCCTGGAAAACAGCCTTCCTTCTGGCTATCACCTCAGCTCGCAGGGTATCGGAACTACAAGCCCTCATGGCTGTGCAGCCTTTCATCATTTTCCATCAGGACAGAGTTTCCTTACGAACCAACCTGTCCTTTATGCCAAAGGTGGTATCCAGGGTAGCTTTGAATCGGGCTATCCACTTACCTACCTTTTACCCTAATCCTCAAAACAAAGGGGAGAGACTACTACATTCCTTGGACATTCACAGACAGCTGCGTTATTATTTGGACAGAACAAAGCCTTTCAGAAAATCAGAACAACTCTGTGTCCTATGCTATAGGAGCTCAAGGGAAGCCAATTTCCAAACAGACAATCTCAAAATGGATAGCCTACTGCATACGCTTTTCTTACTCTTTTCATGGTAAAACTGTATCTGCAGGCATCAGATCTCACTCCACAAGGGCCACAGCTACTTCTGCAGCTTTCCTCAGAGGAGTTCCTACCAAAAATATTTTGGAAGCAGCCACTTGGAGTTCTGTGCATACCTTCTCCAAGCACTACCACCTACCATTATACTCCACAACTAGAGCTAGAGCAGGCTTTGCCACTGCGGTCTTGCAGGGCATCCTGGCTCCTCCTAGTTCCACCTAGTGCCTACCACCCCTTTTTTAGCTTTGGGATTCTACCCATCTGTTATGACTGCAGCTGTATGCACGATGAACATAGTACAGTTTTGTACCTACCATAAATGTAAATGTTCGAGTGCTAATACAGCTGCAGTCCAGGTTTCCTTTCCTCCTTCCCCTCTTGGGACAGGCCTATTGGCTAACACTTCCTCATACAACCTGATTGGGGTATTCATTTATGGTTTATTTGCTTGCAACTTCTGTATTTTGATTATATTGCATTGCATTATTACATAAATTTATGTAGTGCCTTCCTTCTGGGGGCACCTGACATCTGGGGCAAGAAAAACTGAAGAAAATGGCGTCGGCTGGTTCTTTTATACCCCTGTCGCACTGACGTCAGGGAAGAAGCGACGACAACCGACGCCGGACTTAGACTTTGGAATTCGGCCGACCAAGGACCCGCCTGACGGCAGGAGAACCCATCTGTTATGACTGCAGCTGTATTAGCACTCGAACATCTACATTTATGGTAGGTACAAAACTGTACTTTATGATGAGGTAGAGGCATCTTCCAAATCTGCAGCCTCAGGTTCTGTCCTGAAAAGATATTCCTGGGTGAGGCTCCAGCCCTTTCCCATGGTTGTCCAAACCAAATTGCTGGATACACCACTTGATAATAAGGCTCTTTTTGTGCAGTTTCTGCAGAACTCCTTAAATCCCTATAGGAAAAGGGCAAGGAGTTACAAAATTTAAAACATTTGCTAGTCTCCCCTATTCCTAGGTACAATAGGAACTATCCTCAGACGACCACCTTTGTTAGGAAGCAATCATCTCAGTCTACTGCCCTACAGGCTAAGGGATGGAAAGAATCTAGAAACACTCCATTCTTAAACCATCTTCTTCCACTCCCACTTCCTTTCAGAGGCAGCCTGACCTGGACAGAGCCCCTCCACTGTGACTCAAACCCATTACCCACCTCCACTCCCTTGTCCCTCCGCCTCACCCTTTCCTTACCCTCCTGGCAGAAAAATTACCTCAGAGGCTTTGGTCCTGTCCATCATTGAAAAAGGATACTTTATGACTTGGTGGACACTGCCTCCTTTTCAGGGGATACCCCAACCTCCTCCAAGTCAGCTTCATCTTTTTCCCCCAATTCTGGATCAGCTCCTAGGTCAGGGAACCATAGAAATAGTACCTCTAGACCAGACAAACAAGAGTTTTTGCTCCGGGATGTTTTTGGTCCCAAGAAAAGATGGTCCTTGGAGAACACTTCTGGATTTGTCTGTCCTCAATCTCTTCCTGAAGGTGCCTACCTTCAAAATGCTCACCCTGCATCACCTCCTACCCATCATCCCCTACCAAGCTTTCATGGTATCCCTGGATCTGAAGGATGCCTGCCTTCATATTCCCATTCACCTCAGCAATAGGAAATTTGTATACCTTTCAGTGGGGTCCTTGCATTTTTTTGAATTTTCTGCATTGCCATTTGGGCTCTATTCACAAAGTGCCTAGCTCCAGTTATCACCCACTGCTGAATGCAGGGCATTCAAATATACCCATACTTTGACGACCTCTTGATACTTCACCAGGACTGCCACACCCTTCGCCATCACCTATGCATGATGTCCAAAACCCTGGCAAAACTAGGTTTCACTGTGAACCAGGAAAAGTCTGAACTGACACCTACCCATGATCTGGTTTTCTTAGGGTGCAGGATTGCCAGAAGGTAGAAGCTGTCACCCTTCGTCTCCAAACACTTCTCTCTCTCTCCAAATGTTATCAGCCAGGGAATTCCTGAGAGTCCTAGGTTACATATCTTCCTTGATACCCATGCTCCTCTTGGCAAGGCTGCATATAAGGAAGTTCCAAGGGGTGCTGAAGAGTCGGTGGAACCAACATTCCCACCCTCTGGGTATTCCCCTCCCTCTCTTTCCATGCCTGAAAAAAAGAACTGGAGTGGTGGATTGCAGCCATCCGCAAAAAACCACAACAAGCAAAACAAAGTTCAGGGAGAGTGGTCCTCCCTCAGGCAAAGGAACCACATCATTATCAAAGAGATGAGGGCCCTTCTCCTAGAATTGCAAACATTCCACCAAATTCTCCTACCAGGTACCTTGAAAGTAGTCAACAAGCGGGGGGGGGGGGGATATTCAGATTTGGTCCCTAGCAGCAAAACTACACATTCACCTGCAAGCAGTGTACATTCCCTCCGCAAATAATGTGATGGCGGACACTCTCAGCAGAACCTCTGCACCCTCTCATGAATGGATGCTTCACTGGGAGGTGTTTTTGGATCTTATTCATAAGTGGAGTATGCCTCAGGCTGATTTGTTTGACTCCTCCCAGAACAGGCAGATGCCTCTGTTTTGTACAAGGGATCCACATCCACAGGCTTGGAAGGTGGGTGCCTTCTCTTTTTCTTGGGCGGGGATGTATCTTTATGCTTTTCCAACCTTCACACTGATTCAAAAAGTCCTTCTTAAGATTCAGAGGGACAAACCAAAAACCCTACTTCACCTACTATTCAAGGGCAGTCACCACAGGTTACCCCACCGATTTGACTTACTCACACAAGACAGAGGTCTCTCATACACCCTTAGTTGCTCAACCTCAGACTCACTCTGTATTTGTATTAAGAGTTCTGATCCCCTTCAGACACCTATATTCAGAGGACATACTCTGTGTCCTCAGGAAACCTAGTACCAGGAGAAATTGTGTCAAAATAGAAAAGATTCTCCAGGTGGTGTCAAAAGAAAAAACAGGACCCTTTTCTTATTCCTGTACCTATGTTCCCTTCTTACTTGTGTGAGCTTCTGCATTCAGGACTGACTTTTACTGTTCTGTTAAGGTACACTTGTCAGCCATTTCCGCCTGTCTCCCCTTGGTACCCCCTTTGGCATCCAAGGTTGAGGTAAAACTGTTCTTAAGAGGGGTTCTCCATATCAGACCCCCTCGTAAACGATACCTCCTTCATGGGACCTTAATTTTGACCTTGAAAAACTATCTCCATTTGAACCCGCTCAGTTAGTATCACTGAAGCTATTTGCTTGGAAAACAATACTACTGGTAGCCCTCACATCCGCAAGGAGAGTCTCAGAAATTCAAACCTGATGGCTACCCCTCCTTACCACATCTTCCATAAAGACAGGGTTTTCCTCAGGACTAATCCTTCCTTCATGCCTAAAGTTGTTAATGAGCTGTCCTTGAGTCAGACCACTAACCTTCCTGTTTTCTTCCCTCAACCTCAAACTTCCTCTGAAAGAACTCTACATTCCTTGGATGTTCATAGACAACTTGGCTATTACCTGGACAAGACCAAATCTATTAGAAAGTCTGACCAGCTCTTTGTCTCCTTTAACCCAAGGGCCATGGGGAAGGCAGTATCTAAACAGACTATATCATCATGGATTTCTAATGCTATCACTGCTTGTTATTCCTTTCATGGAAAATATTTAACTGCCAGTGTGAGAGCTCATTCTGCTAGGGTAGCTGCTTCTTCAGCAGCCTTTTCTAGGGGGGGGGGGGGACTATGCTTCCATACTGGAAGCGGCCACCTGATCCTCATTCCATATATTTACCAAGCACTACAAGCTAGATTTGCTCTATAGAGCCAGAACTGGGTTTGCTAGGTCAGTTTTACAGGGTCTCTTAGACCAATCCCTTCAACCTACCTCTCAGGCTCATAATACCTAAAGCTTTGGTACTCTCCCTACAGTTATGAATACTGCAACATGAGAATAGAAGGACATAGAATAGTTGTATAAGAACTTACTATAACGGTAGATGTCCTTCTCTTCCATGTTGCAGTATTCAGTCCCTCCACCTTACATCCCTTACTCTGTTTATCCATCTGGAGTGGCATTTCCCTACCTTCTCTCCATCCAAATAGGGCACAGCAAGGTTCCTTCTGGTCCGGTGGCCTATGTGGGCCTGATAGGTTTCCTTTTCTTTGCTTCCCAGGGGTGCTACTGTATGCGGCAGTCATTTCTGAAGTGGGTATGTGCAGATGTCACTTTTATAGCTGACATCAGATTATGGCTCTGACATGCAATGTCCACATACCCCTGTTCCTAAGACTTTGGTATACTGGCCAAATGTCCGGTGCTACAGGCAGCAACCTCCCTACAGATGTTCTTTCTGTTTCACTGTTGCAGATGTTCTTAGTGTTTCACTGTTGCAGTCATTACATTTGGGTAATCTGCTGGCAGGTTGCCCTCATTCGGCCTGAATTCCAAAGTCTTGGGTCCTGCAACGCCATTTTCTTTAGTCTTTCTTGCCGCGCGGTGCCCGAAGCAGAAGCATTTCGCAAGTGCTGGTTGTCCGACTACTGAAATATTCGAGTTTGAGTTTCAGAACCAAATCCTTCACTAAAGCTAAGTACCCCATTGGGGAAACTTTTTTTTTGCTTTTTACCAATGTCAGAAAAAGTTAATAATTGTATTACTTGTGGGAAGCAAATACCTCATAAGGATTTCCATTAATACTGTATTCCTTGCCTAGGCCTTGACCACAACATGCCTGGCTGTCTGTTTTGAGCTAGATTTAACCAATGCACTATTAAAAGTCTGTATATTTTTGTATCAAAGTATTTTGGAAACAGATTTAAATACCCAGAAATGTCATCGGATAGCAATCCGACTAACGGAGTACATAAAAAACACAAAGAAAAGGACAGAGAAAGGCAGCCGAGATCCAAAACCGACGACAAAACTTCTAAGCCAGTCACCGGTACTCAGTGAGGCGCTTTCGCAGCCCCTGATACCCGCTACCTTCGAGTCGCAGGCCTCTACCGACACCCATGTGGAGTCAGGCATGCCGCAAGATACTCAAGGTATTGGACCGCTGGGTGTATCTCCCTTAGATGGGTCCGGAGCCGCTGAGCAGGCACCAGCTTCTGAGGGTGTATTCAGACCTCAACATTTGTATATCAAACTGAAGACAGCTGCAAAACTAAAAAAACGATGTATGAGCCACGTGCACAGGCCTCTATGCCTAAAAAACAGATGATCAAAATGGCTGAAGACCTTATTACCTTGATCAGGGATACCCATCCTCCTCCTTCCCGATAAGAGGTCTAGGCAAGACACTGATTATGACTCTTCAGATCAGGTTTCTATTTCTTCTGATTCTTCTTCTGATCAGGAATTATGTATACCTCCCTATGAGGATTCAGATGCTGAGGAGTCTATTCCATCTGCATCTCCTCCTGAGGATTATTCATTTGGAGAAACCTTACATACTTTGAGGGAGCATTTCCACTGGGAGAGTCAAGACTTCTCAGAATCAAAAAAGAGGCTCAGGGATTTCCTTCTTCTCCCTCAGCACAAGCCTTTAGCCATTCCCCCTGTTTTAGACATTGTGGATGATGTGTTTTCGGAGTTAAGCTTGTCCCCTGACTCCTTACCTCCGGCTCCCAGTAAGCCTGACAGATATTACAGGGTCCCTGACTCACATAAATTTTTATTTAGAAACCCTGCTGCTGATCCTGAAACTATTTCACAGGGTCCAAAGGGAGTTAAGGCCGCAACAGCAAAAAATCCTACCCCCTCTGACAGAGATTCAAGGGCACTAGACAGATGGGGGGAAAAAAGGTTTATACATCTGCAGCCTTAGCAATCAGGGCCTTAAACTGTCAATTTCATATGCTTAAGTGCCAACAACATGTTATGGGATTGCTGAAACAGAAAATGATGTTGATTTCAGAATGTGCAGAAAATAAAGAAATGCAGGAATTATTGCATGCAGCTGAAAAAGTTGGAAAGCATACTTTGCAATGTGGTTTTGATTCCTTAGAGGCCTCCTGCAGGGCCGCAGTTACTGGATCTGTGATTAGAAGGCATGCCTGGTTAAAGGAACAAATTTTGCCTTATGTTAAAGCTAAATTGTTAGATGCACCTTTACAGCATGATTCTCTGTTTGGTATTAAGGCAGAAGAGGTTTTAAAGAAAATGGAAGACAAAGCTAAGTCTATGCAAACTGTTAAAGACTTCTTACAAGTGCAGCCACCAAGATTCAGTAGACACCGGCCTACAAAAAATTGGTCCTTTCCTGTGTCAAACAGGGCTCAAAGGGGCAAATCCAGATGCCCTAAGGGTTCCAGATACCAGGCGCAAAACTCATACAGGTCAAAGCAATGGGGCACTTCCACCTCCAAATCTGGAGGAGATAAAGCGCAAACCTACAGAAAGCAATCCCAATGACTTCCCTCTGCGTACACCAAGCACTTATCTTTTGGCAGCACTCATAGGGGGAAAACTAGCACTTTTTGCTCAAAATTGGCAGTTAATAACCCAGGACAAGTGGGTACTAAACATCGTATCACAGGGATACAGATTCCATTTCCACACTCTGCCTATGGCAAATGGTTGGCCAGATGTGCCAAAAAATCATTGGGCAGAGGCACAGAAACAGGTTGTGTCCCTTATGGATATGGGGGCCATTCAGACTGTACCAGAACAGGAAAAGCAACAAGGTTTCTACTCAAGACTGTTCTTGGTACCAAGAAAGGACAAGGCCTGGCAGCCAATACTGGATTTATCGATTTTGAACACATACCTGGACATTCCAAAATTCAGAATGCTGACTTTGCAGCAGCTTCTTCCCATGCTGGGCAAGAATGCATGGCTGGTGACTTTAGACTTAAAAAGGCATTCCTGCATGTCCCAATAAGACAATCATGCAGAAGATACCTCAGATTCAAGGCTGGCTTAATGCATTACCAATTCTTTGCACTGCCCTTTGGCTTATCTACTGCGCCCAGGGTCTTTACAAAGTACCTAGCACCAGTAATTGCATTTTGCAGACAAAGAAGTATACAGATATATCCTTACTTGGACGACTGTCTCATTCAAGCAGAGAACAAGGACACTCTTCTTCGACACCTGGCATTTGAGAAGAGGCTTCTAACATGCCTAGGGTACACAATAAATGAAAAGAAATCACAACAGGTACCTTCTCAAAAGTTAACATTCCTGGGTGCAAGCTTGGATACAACTGCCCAGATGGCTTACCTCACGCCAGACAAGCAAAGGCAACTGACTGCTTACTTCAAACTGATGGCAACAAAAACCCAGTCTTCTACAAGGCAGATTCTGCAGGCTGTGGGCTTCATGGCATCCTGCACCCTACTAATTCCATATGCAAGACTACATATGAGGAAACTTCAGTGGTACCTAAAACGTTTATGGAGTCAACATTCACACAATCTGGAAACAATGATTCCTCTCATTCCCTGCCTACAACAGGAGTTTCTATGGTGGGCAAAGGCATGTCACCAAAACATGGGACTGCCCTTCACTCTACCCCCTGCCAGCCAAACCTTAACAACAGACGCATCGGATTGTGCCTGGGGCACCCACATGGCAGGAAGATGCATTCAGGGCTTATGGACACCCAAAACAAATGCATCTACATATCAACCAGAAAGAGATGCTAGCTGTTCAAAATGCCCTAACAGTCTTCAAAGACATGCTTCATCCAGGACAACTACTGATAAAGACGGACAACACCACAGTCATGTGGTATATAAACAAGCAAGGGGGCACACCCTCATACCCCCTTTGCAGATTAGGGACAACACCACAGTCATGTGGTATATAAACAAGCAAGGGGGGCACACACTCATACCCCCTTTGCAGATTAGCCTTGGCACTGTGGGACACAGCTTTGACCTACCAAATACATCTCCAAGCTCAATTCCTGCCAGGAAAACAAAACACTCTGGCAGACGACTTAAGCAGAAACCTTATGGATCCTCACGAGTGGAAACTAAATCCACAAGTCTTCAGCATGATAACAGAGAAATGGGGGAGCCTAGACATAAATCTGTTTGCCTCTCCTCAAAATTATCAATTGAAAAGATTCTGCACAAGGACTTATCACAGACAAGCCTGGAAAGTGGATGCCCTATCCTTCAGTTGGAAAAACCTATCAGTTTACACCTTTCCTCCTCTGCCTCTTCTACCCAAGGTCCTCCTAAAAATCAGACAAGAGAAGCCAAAGATGATATTAATTGCCCCGGACTGGCCCCGTCAATACTGGTACCCAATCCTAAGGAACTTGGCTCAATACCCAGCTTGGACCTGGCCTCAAAGACCACAACTACTGTCCCAGCAAAACAATCAGCTCCTGCACAATCAACTACAGACTCTGAACCTGGTAGCATGGCTAATCATGTAGTCATACAAACAGCACCTCTCAGTAAATCTGTGATGGATGTCATTTTGGAAGCCAGAAGGCCTAGTACTAGAAAATCTTATGCTGACAAATGGAAGGGATTGTGTGCTTGGAATCAAGCACAAGGAATGGATACAGCAGAACCAAATATTCCTCCGATGTTACAATACTTAACTGAGATGCTTAACAAAGGCCTATCTTTCTCATCAGTCAAAATCCATGCCTCTGCCATTTCGGCTCATTACAGTACAGAGCCACCAATCTTTTTCTCGTCCTTTACTAAAGCAGTATCTTAGAGGAGCCAAAAATGTAAGGCCTCCTAGAAGATCACCATTACCTGTATGGGACCTCAATTATGTGTTGGAAAAGCTCACCCTGCCTCCATTTGAACCAGCTGCTACCACTGATCTACAGTTCTTATCATGGAAAACAGCTCTGCTACTAGCAATTACTTCAGCAAGAAGAGTTTCAGAGCTACAGGCCCTCATGGCTGTAGAGCCTTTTATCATATTTTACCCAGACAAGGATGTCTGAGGACAAATCCTACTTTTATGCCTAAGGTGGTTTCCAGTGTGGCTCTTAACCAAACAATTCATCTGCCAACTTTTTATCCAAATCCACAGAACAAGGGGGAGAGAATTCTGCATTCCTTGGACGTACACAGACAGCTAAGATTCTACTTGGGCAGGACAAAAGCTCTAAGAAAAACTGAGCAATTACTACTGTCATATGCTGCAGGATCAGAAGGAAAGGCTATTTCAAAGCAGACAATTTCAAAGTGGATAACCCACTGCATCCGTTTCTGCTACTTACACCATGGTAAACCTGTGCCCAAGGGCATTAGGTCTCATTCCACCATTAGGTCTCATTCCACCAGAGCTACAGCTACTTCAGCAGCCTTTCTCAGAGGAGTACCAACCAAAGACATTCTAGAGGCTGCTACTTGGAGTTCTGTTCACACCTTTACAAAACATTACCATTTGCCTCTCTACTCTAAGTCCAGGGCAGGCTTTGCCACTGCAGTGCTGCAGGGCCTTATAGTCGCACCTAATGCTGTTTAGCTCTAGCCTCCCAACCATAGCTTTGGGATTCTACCCAAATGTAATGACTGCAACTGTGAAACACGAAGAACATAGTACAGTTGTGTACACTTACCATAAATGTAGATGTTCGAGTGTATTCACTGTTGCAGTCCAGGTTGCCCTCCCTCCATCCCTCTGTCATTCTGAAGTTTATGTTTCCTTCTCTATCTTCTACAACCTATGTGGTGTATTTGCTTGTAGATGAAGGTAAAGTTTATATTGATGCATGTGTATATGTATATATGTATATATGTATATATATATATATATATATCATTTTGCTACTTTTTTGGGGGCACCTGACATCGGGGGCAAGAAAAACTAAAGAAAATGGCGTTGGCTGCATGTTTTATACCCCTGACGACATGACATCATGGAAGAGAAGACTGCAACCGACGCAGGACCGAAGACTTTGGAATTCAGTCCGACTGAGGGCAACCTGCCAGCAGATTACCCAAATGTAATGACTGCAACAGTGAATACACTCGAATGTCTACATTTATGGTAAGTGTGTACACAACTGTACTTTATCACACTTGGGTTATCTGCCTGCAGGTAGCCCTCAGTCAGCCCGAATACCAGAGTCTTAGTATTTCTGTGTCGGATGCTGTCACTTCTTCCCTGATGTCAGGTCATCAGGGGTATAAAAACAGGCAGCTGATGCCATTACATCAGTCTTTCTTGCCGAGGAGGAGCCCAAAGCAAAGGCAGTTCGCAAGTGCCGGTCGGTCACTACCTGAATTTTTCGTTTTCGAGTTGAATAATCCTGAAGTCTTCTAAAGCTGAGTACCCGGTTGGGGATCCTTTTTTCTTGCTCTAACTGATGTCAGAAAAAGTTAACAGTTGTCTTGCCTGTGCAAAGCAAATACCTCACAGAGATTTTCATTCTTACTGCTTCACCTGTTTAGGCCCAGACCACAATGTCCCTCGCTGTCAGTTTTGTGCCTTGTTTAATGCCCGAACCATTCATCATCTGGCGCTCTTTGTCACTAAATTCTTTTGCTCTCAATCTCCATATTCTGAAATGGATTCGGTAAGCCATCCGACTACCGATCTTCCGAAAAAACGTAAGGATAAAGACAGAGACCGCATACGTCCAAAACTGCCGACGATGCTTCTGTTAAGCTAGTTGCCAGTCTGCCGGTACTCAGTGAGGCGCCTTTGCAGCCCCTGATGCCCACTTCAGTCGATTCGCAGGCCTCTGCTGAGATCCATTCGGAGTCCGGTATGCCGTGAGATGCTTCTTCAACTATGGAAGCAGCGGATGTCTCTACCTTGGATGGGCATGGAGCCGCTGTACAGGCACTGACTTCTAAGGCAGCTTTTTGCTGTACCGATGTTCGAAACAAACAGATGACTTCATTTTTAACCCAAACTACCGAGTTTCTTAGGCCTAGAGTACGCACTACGCCCAGAAGACCGACGACCAAAGCACATGCTCAGCCACCCATGCCACAAAAACAAATGCTTAGAATGGCTGAAGACCTTATTACACTGATTAGGGGAAGTCAGCCTTCCCCTGCAAAGAGACTAAGAATCCCAGTCCCCTTCAGGTTCTACAGACCAGAAGTCTGATGACTCTGACCTTTCAGATTATGAAGACATGCCCTTATCAGCCTATGAGTATTCAGATTCAGAGGAATCCATTCCCTCTGCCTTCCCTCCAGAGGATTTTTCTTTTGGTGAAACCTTGCATACTTTGAGAGCCTTTCCATTGGGAATGCTAAGACTATCCTCAGTCCAAAAAGAGACTCAGAGAATTTTTAGAGTTGCTTCAGCACAGGCCTTTAGCTATACCCCCTCTCCTGGATGTTGTGGATGATGTTTTCATGGACTGCAGTCTTACTTCTGACACTTTACCTCCTGCCCCCTAGGAAACCTGACAGGTACTACAGAGCACCTGATACATGTTTCTTTTCAAGAATCCTACTGCTGACCCAGAGATCACTTCCCAGGAGCCTAAAGGTATTAAGGCTACTACAGCCAAGAATCCCACCCCTTCAGACAGGGATTCCAGATCTTTAGACAGATGGAGTAAGAAGGTATATACCTCTGCAACTCTTGCTATCAGGGCATTGAATTGCCAGTTTCACATGCTGAAATACCAGCAACATATTATGGAACTTATTAAACAAAAAGTGGTAACTTTTCCAGATTGTGCAGAAAATAAAGAATTGCAGGAGCTTATGCACTCTGCAAACCAAGTCAGTAAGCATATTTTGCAGTGTGGCTTTGATGCTCTAGAAGCATCTTGCAGGGCAGCAGTCACTGGCTCTGTACTGAGAAGGCATGCTTGGCTGAAGGAGCAGACCTTGCTAGATCATGTCAAATCTAAATTACTAGATGCTCCTTTGAATAAGGACTGTTTGTTTGGCACCAAAGCAGAAAAGGGTCTTAAAAAGATGGAAGAAAAAGCCAAATCTATGCAGACTGTTAAAGAATTCCTACAAGTGCAACCCCTTAGATTCAGTAGGCATTGCCCTTCAAAACACTGGTCCTTTCCATCCCCCTCCAGGCCTTCCCAAACAAGACCCAGGGCAAACAGACCACCTAGACTACAGTCTCAGGGTATGCAGAGCTCTAAGCAATGGAGTGCCCCCACCCCTAAGGCAGGGAGTGGTAAGCCACCTCCTTTTGGAAAAAGCTCACAATGACTTCTTCACTCTACTTCCCAGCCCTGCCCAATTGATTGTGCCCCTAGGAGGAAAACTTGTCCTTCATGCTAAAAACTGGATGTCCATCACTCAGGACCGATGGGTCCTCAACATTGTATCCCAGGGGTACAAATTTTATTTCCATTCACTGCCAACCCCAAGCTGGTTTCCAGACCTTCCTGCAAACCAGTGGGCAGAGGCTCAAAACCAAGTACTTTCCCTTCTCAGTATCAGAACTATTCAGCCTGTTCCCTTAGAACAGAGGGGTAAGGATTCTACTCCAAACTCTTCCTGGCACCCAGGAAAGAGGGCTTTTGGTGCCCGAAATTGGATCTTTCAATTCTCAACACCTTCCTGGTGGTACCAGAGTTCAAGATGCTTACCCTGCAACAGCTTCTCCCTATGTTAGCCAAGGATGCCTGGTTAGTCAACCTAGACTTAAAAGAAGCCTATCTGCACATCCCTATAAGGGAGTCATGCAGAAAGTATCTATGTTTCAGGGCAGGGTATATGCATTATCAGTTTTCTGCACTTCACTTTGGCTTATCTACTGTGCCCAGGGTATTCACAAACTGCCTGGCTCCAGCCATTGCATACTGCAGGCAGAGAAATATCCAAGTGTACCTGTACTTGGATGACTGCCTGATTCAGGCGGACAGTCAGGAATTGCTGCTTCAGCACCTGGCATTTGTAAAAAGCCTTCTCACTTCATTGAGGTACACCATAAAAGAAATCACAACTGGTACCCAGTCCCTGGGAGCAAGCTTGGACGCAACTTCCCAGATGGTATTCCTCACTTCAGAAAAACAGGTCTATTTGACAGACTACTTCAAACAAATGGCCACCAAAACCCAGCTATCTGCAAGAAAAATACTGCAAGCACTAGGGTTCATGGCCTCATGCATACTGCTAATTCCATATGCAAGACTGCATATGGGGAAACTTCAATGGTACTTAAAAAGTTTTTGGTGCAAACATTCTCAGGACCTGGAAACAGTCATTCCTATCATACCTTGCCTAAGGACAGAGTTCCTTTGGTGGGCGGAAGCATGCAACCACAACAACGGACTGCCTTTTACTCAACCCCACGCCACCCAGACCCTCACCACAGATGCATCAGACTATGCATGGGGGGATCACATGGCTGGCAAATGTATTCAGGGCCACTGGAGCCCAAGTCAAATTCATCTGCACATCAGCCAAAAAGAAATGCTAGCTGTACAGAATGCCCTGGCAGCTTTCAGATCCCTATTCTTTCCAGGACAACTGCTGATAAAAACAGACAACGCCACAGTTATGTGGTACATCAACGAGCGCGGGGGGGACCCATTCTTACCCACTCTGCAGGTTAGTCATGGCCCTGTGGAACATGGCCTTGGACATCCAAGTTCATCTACAAGCTCAATTCCTGCCAGGCAAACAATACTCACTGACAGACGACTTAAGCAGAAATCTTTTAGACCCACACGAGTGGAAGTTGGAGCCCAGCACCTTCAACCTTCTGATTCAGAAATGGGGGAACGCAGAGTTGGATGTCTTTGCCTTCCCCTACAACCATCAGCTAAGCAAATTCTGCACCAGGAGCCCTCACAGCAGGGCCTGGAAAATGGATGCCCTATCCTTTCAATGGGAAAACCTCTCAATCTATGCCTTTCCCCCTCTATCTCTTCTCTCAAGAGTATTACTCAAGATAAAACAAGACAGGCTAAGGACAACTCTGATTGCCCTGGACTGGCCACGCCAGCACTGGTACCCACTCCTGCGCAGCTTGACAACGGTGCCACCCTGGCACCTACACCAGATCCCAACCTGCCTCTCTCAGCAGGAGGGACAGATTTTGCATCCACAATTGCAAACCTTACATCTTGCAGCCTGGCTTATTCCTTGAATACTGCACCAGCAGCCCTAAGCAAACAGGTGCTGGATGTCATCCTTGAAGCCAGAAGGCCCAGTACAAGGAAATCCTATACTGATAAGTGGAAAAGGTATTGTTCTTGGATTCATCCTAAAGAAAAGGGCACAGCACTGCCCTCCTTACCTCTAATCCTGGATTACCTAGCAGAACTACTCCACAGAGGCCTATCCTTCTCCTCCATTAAGATCCATGCCTCTGCCATCTCGGCTCATTACAATACTGAGTCACCTCTATTCAGCCTTGCTTTTAGCCATCACTTTAGCTAGAAGAGTGTTTGAGTTACAAGCACTGATGGCTGTGGAACCCTTCATTATTTTCCATGCTGACAGGGTTTCCCTCAGTACTAACCCTTCCTTTATGCCTACAGTTGTGTCCAGTGTGGCTCTCAACTAATCCATCCATTTGCCAACTTTCTTCCCTAATCCTCACAATAAAGCGGAAAGGATCCTGCACTCTTTGGATGTGCACAGACAGCTCAGATTCTACCTTGATAGGACTAAGCCTTTCAGAAAATCTGACCAGTTGCTAGTCAGCTTTGCAACAGGGGCAGAGGGCAAGGCCATTTCAAAACAAACTATTTCCAAATGGATAGCACACTGCATCCATTTCTGCTACAAGCACCATGGAAAACCAGCTCCTCAGGGGGCCAGAACACATTCCACTAGGGCTACATCTACCTCTACAGCATTTCTAAGGGGAGTCCCTACCAGGGACATCCTGGAAGCTGCAACCGGGAGTTCTGTACACACCTTCACCAAGCATTACCACCTCCCGTTCTTTTCCAAATCCAGGGCAGGTTTTGCTACAGCAGTCTTGCAAGACCTACTAGCCAGCCCTAACTCTTCTTGACTGCCTTCACCCTTCCTCAGCTTTGAGAATCAACCCAAGTGTGATGACTACAACAGTGAAACACGAAGAACATAGTACAGTTGTGTACACTTACCATAAATGTAGATGTTCGAGTGCATTCACTGTTGCAGCCCTGGTTTCCCTCCCCCCAGCCCCCTGGTTTTCTCTATCTCTCCTTTCTATGGCTATTCTTACTGGTATCCGTATTTACTTTTTACTGGTGGTGTTTTTCCCACTATTATCCTAGCTCCCTATTTGGGGGCTTCTGACATTTGGGGCAAGAAAAACTGATGTAATGGCGTCGGCTGCCTGTTTTTATACCCCCTGACAACCTGACGTCAGGGAAGAAGCGTCAGCATCCGATGCAGAAATACTAAGACTCTGGTATTCGGGCCGACTGAGGGCTACCTACAGGTAGATAACCCAAGTGTGATGACTGCTATAGTGAATACACTCGAACATCTACATTTATGGTAAGTGAACACAACTGTACTTATGAATACTGCAACATTGAAGAGAAGGACATCTGGGTCCTAAGGTTATGGTAAGTTCTTACACAACTATTCTTTCATGATGCAGAGGAGGAAACCATCAAGGTATTTTGCTCTTCTAACTTCAAGAAGTGTGTGAGATAGAGAGCAAGAAGTTATGTAATAAGACAGACTTCTAAAGGATAGGGTGACCCTAAGAAATATCTGCTATTTCTCGGGCATTTATTTTTTTTATGTAGAATCAAAGAACTTGGGGAAACCATACATGTCTGTGTGACTGAAGAAAGTGAGACTGATTGATCGATCAGATGTAGAATTTTGTGTGGCAGTAAAAACTCAGGTCAGGGATAGATTGCTAAGAGGGTCAGAACTGAATTTACATAAACACTTGGGTATGCTCACAGTGAGTAAAATTAGAAGTATGCAGCTGAAGAAGCTTACTTTGGAAAAGGAAATGTTTGACTAAAAATGTAGATGAACATGTTACAATATGGCATAAATGAAGAATGCAAGTTTTTATAATAGAAACTGTGACACATAAAACCATAAGACATCTAAGATGCATCTGAAAAGCTCTTATGTAGTTAAATGTATAGCCTTATGTAGTAGATGTGATTACAGGCACAAGAAACATGCATGGTGTTTAATCAGAATTGCAGGTTCTGTGGTGAAAAACACCAGCTAGTAAAACTAGCAAAAAAGAACAAAACAAAAAAAAAAAAAACACAAAGAAGCCTCTGAGTTGCAAAATCTTTTACTGGTGTCTCCTGGTACCTCGGCTCATGGGATAAATTACACACCAGAAAAACATTCCTTATATATGTATGTTGGCAAGGGTAGGGAGTTGCAGTTTAGACCTTATGTAGAGGAAACGGCTGCTAATAATTTTCTCCTAGTGTCAAGTATGCACCCCCCACATTTGATGAATTCACTCCCATATGGGGAGTATAGACGTATTTTTTAATTATATGTATGATAAGAGCTTCATTTCAGAAGAATTTTTGAAAGTCAGGGAGAGGTTAATATCCAGGGGGTATCTGGTGGATTTATTAGAGAGAACAGAACAAAGAGTTTTGGGTATTTATGACAGGGGGAAGTTTGTAAGGAGGAGCGGCCACCAGGTACAGGTCAATCATGAAGAAGAAAAGTTGTTTTTTGTTAGCAGATTCTCGCCCTTTGCTGAAGTGTTAAGCAGTTTGGTAAGGATATTTTGGCCAGTTGTTATGCAAGGTGATACCACCAGAGGTTTGTTCCCTGAGAAGGTCACATTTTCATATGGTAGATTTTCTAATCGTAAAGAATTGCTTAAAACAGAAATTTAAGTATAAATACAGATGTACAAGTGGGGTGTTTTTCCTGTTCAGGTTGTAAAGTTTGTCCTAAGATCAGGAATTTAAATGGTACCAAGATTAATAATAGGGTGTATAGAGCTTACATATAGGTTCACTTTTAGTTCTAGTGGGGTAGTGTATGTCATTGGTTGTGGGTGTCCTGTTGTAAAATGGTACATAGGACAAATGAAGATAGCCCAGTTGCCAATCATTTTTGTACCTATCATGGGGGTTCAGATTCTACTCTATTTTTAGTATATTAGGAAATCCTTTATGTTAACAGGGTGAAATGTTCACAAATAAATTATTAGCTTTGGAAACTAAATTCATTGTTAATTTCAACACTTTGTAGCCAACAGGTTTAAGCCTAGAATTAAATTTCAGTGTTTAATTTTTGCATGAGAAATATTGGGAACAGTAATGGAAATACCAATTTGTCTTTGACTTCATTCCATGTTCTTTTTGGTTAAAAGGAATGTTTTCACTTTAACATGAATATGCTTAGAATGTGGTGTTGATTGATGCACCATATATATAAGGAATGGTTTTCTGGTGTGTAATTTATCCTATGAAGGCATGAGCCAAGGTAACAGGAGCCACCAGTAAACAATTTTCAACTCAAGAGGCTTCTTTGTGTTTTTTTTTTTTTTTTTTTGCAGGTTCTGTGGTGGCAAGACTTACTTTGTGATAGTTTGCTAGAAGTAAAATAAATCGGTGCAGTAAAAAACTGGATACTATTAAAACTAAAATGAGAAAAAGGATAAAATGTTTTGGACACTGTAAAAATGTACAAAGTGCATGTTTTTGCATAGATTCCACCACATGGTAGTAGCTGGACTGAAACACACATTGATGGTAACTGTGTTCTCTTTAAACTTGATTATAGGCACAGAATAAACATTTGAAGTATTGAAGATGCAAAACAAAGTTTGTACATTTGCGTGTACTTTACTTAAATATTCAAGGCACAAAGTAAAACCAGGGAACCACACACTGCTTACACATTTAAAAAAAAATAACGACAATATTTTTTCCCCCAAGGTTTATGTTTGGAAAGTGAATATTTGGTTATTTTCACTTGAGAGACCTTGCTTGATGAAATACATTCACAATATACAAACAAGCATAGAACTGTTCATTTGTTGATTGCTGGTACCATTACAGATGCTTCCAGTACTTGAAAAGCCATTGCTTTGGACTTTGGATTAACTTTCAGAGAATATCTGTTAATGTTGTTGCTCATTCATTTCATTGACAGTTATACAAAGTACTGTCTTGATGCATTACCAACCATTCACTCTTCTAGAAGAGTACCAGTTTTGCAGTGAATAGCTGGAGACTGACAATGGAAAATCTTGGTAATATTGATAGGCAGACAAACCTACTAAATGGGTTAACAGTGTGGTTGCCCCATTGTCTGAAGAAAGTGATTCAGAGAGTACAGTGCTCATTGTTGATGATTGAAATTGTTGAGTCTTCACTGCTGATTGACATATACTTACTTCTCTGTACTGAATTGCTAGCTAGAATTTCAAAGCTGTATATATTCAGTATACCATTGTTAAGCTACAGATTTCTCAGACAGTTTTCTTTTTTCTGCAGCACAGGCATTTCAGAAAACTGTGGCTACATATATATTTATTATAGAAGGCCTGGATGGTGTAGATAAATTAATGTACTACTTTTATGGTCTGGAAACTAAACAAGGTCATTATGTTAGACCATTCTGAACAGACTGAGCCAGTAAACTTTGAAAATAAGCAGAAGTAAATGTCATATTTGTGAGACAACTTTGAAATATATGTGTCATATTCTTACTTCAGAATATCCATAACCTAATGACGAGAAAGTGGGAGACATTTTGCTTATACCAAAGATGAAAGACTGGTCTTTCTTGTGTTTTCTGGAAATGTTTCAGTATTAAGTTAACAATATGTCAGAGATTTATTGCATGATTTGACAAGAGACTGTTAGCAGGAACTGAAAAAAAAATACACGAGTTACTCAAGAAGATTGCATCAGGTATTGCCAGATGTGCAGAATTTTGATATGTTTAAAGCAGTTGCATTATGGATGTGTGAATCATTATGTTATAGGTGAAAGAGGACTCTCACAGATATAAAGTAAATATGCTAAGATTGCATAAGAGAAAGTTGGCTGCCAGGAATTCTGTGAAAATTTCTTTGACATATCATTTTTGTTTGAGACAGATCATGAACTGTTGCAGACCATATTCAGGATATTGCTCTGAAAAACATTGCCTAAAATGCAAAGGATGCTGCTGAGTCTGCAGAAGTATAACTTGGCAATTCAGTGCAGACAAGGCAAGCAAATGCATGTGCCAGGTCCGTTAAGCACATGCTGTGTTAAGAACCAGAAAAAGGATACTCTGCAGGAAGATTTAGAAGTCTAGGAGGTTATTTCACAATTGCCAGTGTTGCATGACAAGTTGCAGTGCTTAAAAAATGTACTCCGAGAAACAGAAATGCAACCACTCAGGGATGTTGCAATGCAAGGCCAAACAGACCACCTGTCAGTACACCGAGATGAAATTAGTTGTATTTAAGATATTGGGATCAAGTGTGATAAAGTGATTATACCTAACCAAATGAGACAAACCATGCTCGGTAAAATTTAAATAGATATATACTAGATTTGTACAAGAAACAATCCAGAATAGCCATGAAAGCATCAAATAAATCATGTAATTAACCTATATACAGTATAGATAGGAAATTTAGAATGGGAAGTAAAATGCAGATTTTAGATTTGAAGTATATTTATAACAATTAATGCATTTAATACACACATTGAAACAAATCCTTATTATAGCCCCAACAGAACTCATATACATTCCCTCTTTAGGCAGTGTTGTAGCACCAAATAAGTACATACCTTCAAGGTGACAATATATAGTTTTTTTTTTTTTTTTTAGAGTTGAAGCTTATTCCATTTGTATAGATAATAAGTATGCTAAAATGAATCTTTAGTGCAGCCACAACTGAGTACATACCTATGTCCTTCTTCAGCAACTTTTAGCACCAAAGAAATATATGTTAAAGTATGTTATACCTTTATTATTCAGAAAAAAAAAACTTCTGAGAATCTTGCCAGTCAGCAGTATAATTTCTAAATTTCATTGACATTTTATAGGCTTTTATGTACTTGAACATAGAAAAGAAGAATGAATCTCACACGTTCTCCAGTAGGGGCTGACACAGACAAATAACTGGTGTAAGAGCCATGGACTAAAACTAAATGCCAGAAAATGCATAATAGTATCCTTTGGGAAGTCATCCATCCCTGGTAACTATCATGTTGACAACACACCCCTTAGAGTTGACCCCAGTAGTCAGAGACTTGGGGACACACACAGACAGTAATCTAGCCTTTGATTATCATGTATCTACAGTGTTAAGGAAATCATTCTATGTTGCACAACTTATAGACAAACTGTTGAAAGGCACTCACAAAAAATAATAAATGATAACAAGCTGCAGTAAAGTTAAAAAGGAAAAAAAAAAAAAGTGGTTCCTTTGTTCTTTGCCTTCGCTTTGTTATAACTTATAGACAAAGGTATGGCATCTAAGTCCAAGGAAGTCACTGTTCCACTGTATTTGGCATTCATCAGACCTATCACTGAGTACAATGCACCCTTTGGAATGTACCTAACCAGGAATGTCCACCAAATGGAACATCCACAGAGAATCCTCACTAAAAGAATACAGGGCGTAAATAATATGTCCTATGCAGACCGCCTCAAGGCCCTATCCCTGTATTCTGTCTCCTACAGGCTTTTGAGGGGAGATCTATGCCTGGAATATACAGTGCATTGTCAGACTCCACTCTGAAGGACCTCCTGCATATCCACAAAACAAACAGTAGCAGAATTACCCATTCTAAAGACTTAAACCTTGCCTGTGATATAAATAGGACCTGCTGGAGAGATAGGTATGTATGCCAGAGACTACCCCGTCTATGGAACAGGCCCCCCCATCCATGTGAAGCAGAGTTCCTCCCTAACCCAATTCAAGTGCAATTTAGACAATTGGATGGGAAACCGGAAATTCATCCCTGGTTTGGCACCTATGTCTCTAATGCAAACAGACAACCTGTAAATGGTTCATCTCCCAGGCCCACACTTACACTTATCAAGGGTATCAAAACTTGTCACGGATTTGGGATACATGGCTAGGCTTAAAAAGGCCCTTGTGGTCATTAGCCTAGTAAACACATATGAACCATCATTTCCTTTATTGAAGTCTGTTGGTTTTCCTTGTTCTTTTCTAAAATCCAGATACCTAACACTGTTGTTAGGACAAGTTATTTTTAATTAAATTGAAATATTTAGCTCTAGCATTTATAAATTCCAATTTTTTTTTTTTACCAGCAAACAGTACTGGTTGATACGCAATTTGTCCGTATTAGTATTACTACAGGCTGTGTACATTGAGTCCAGATAGCATCTGTTTTAGCTAGAATTATTTAAGCATTAGAATAAATAATAAACTGAATAAAATTTAAAAAAAAAATCCCTTTTAGATGAATTATGTAAACATTAAATCAAGTCATTAACTTGATAAAGTTTCTTGAAGGAAATGCGACTTAAAGATGAGTGAGAAGCAGGACATTTAATGACTGTACTTCCATTTTTAAAATTAAATTGTAGGTTGAGGAGGCAGGTTTGGGAGTTAAGATTGCTTCAATTAAGATTGGGGAATACCAATTAATAGCCAAATGACAGAGTTGCATTTCTTTTACACAGTAGTCTAAATAATAATAGCTGGAGTATGACCCTTATGTAAATTTAAAAAATACTGAAAAAAATATTGAAATTTCTTTAAGTAGAAATCCACAACTGTTTATGGCTTCAAAATAGGAAAGAACAACAACAGTTGATTTCTGATTGTTTAGAATTATTCTTTCTGTTGATAGAACTGTACTATAATTGCAAGGTTTAATTCTAAGTAGACATTGAAAACTTAATTAAATCCATTTATAATTTGTGGATTTTTAAAATTTGTTTTGATATTCAGAGTTGATAAAGAAAGATGGTTGCATTCAACTTTTAATATGTTTTTTTAATATGTCTTGTTCCGAGTGTGTACTCATGTTTTGTCTTCAGATACATGATACAAAACTTGAAATAAGTTAGATAAATCTAGTAACTAAGTAATGCTGCTAGAGATTAGGCATTTTTCAATCTCTTGCAGATTTAAGAGTACAGTGTTTATGAAATGCAGGTCTGACAGATTTGGTAAACCAATCAAGTTTTAAAAGTTCTTTATGAATTAGCTAAAACGTTCTGTTGGGAAGTGTTTTGACATGATAGCAAAAAATAGTCTTGGGAAAGTAGTGATTATAATTGTTCATACTTTTTAGATATCAGTAAAAAGTATATGGCCTTATGGCTAGAAAGATCTTTTTAATATTTTCATAAACTTTTTTTGTGATTGAAGATGTTCATCGTGTTTCACTGTTGCAGTCATCACTGTAGGGTTCTTCCTGCCAGCAGGCAGTCCTCGGTCGGCCAGAATCCCAAAGTCTGGGTCCGGCGTTGGCTGTTCAGTCATGCTCCCCGACGCCAGAGCGCTAGGAGTACAAAGCTGCCAGCCGATGCCATGTTCTCCAGTCTTTCTTGCCGTGCAGTGAAAGCAGTTCGCAAGTGCCAGTCGGCTGACTCCTGATATTTTTTCGTGCTTCAGTCCGAAGACTTATTTCTTCTTCTCAAAGCTAAGTACCCCGTTGGGGAAACTTTTTTCTTGCTCCAGTCCGATGTCAGAAAAAGTTAATAATTGCATTTCTTGTGGGAAGCAAATACCTCATAAGGATTTCCATTCTTACTGTATTCCTTGTTTAGGCCCTGACCACGACGTAGCTAGTTGTCGGTTTTGTGCTAGATTTAACCAACGTACGATTAAGCGGAGGTATGATTTTGCTTTTCACTACTTTGGCAGGCGATTTAATTATAAAATGTCGTCGGACACGCTTCCGTCTACTGGAGTTCACAAATGACGCAAGGATAAGGACAGGCCTCCGAGGTCCAAATCAGACGACGTTTTACAAGCAGAGCCAGCTACAGGTTCAGCCGTCGTCAGTGAGGTGCTTTCGCAGCCCCTGTAGTCGGCCATTTCAGAACCGATTGCCGAAACAGACTCCCAAGAGGAGCCAACTAGGCCTTTGAGTACTCCAGCTGCAGGACCTTCGGACAATGCTCCCTCGGATGGGTCCAGAGCCGCTGTGCAGGTACCGGCTTCCAAGGGGGTTTTCAGGCCTACACAGCTTCTGATAAATGCAAAGCCAAAGACAAAGGCAAAGACTCCTTCTAAATCTAAGACACCAGCCCAGGCCTCTTCTGATCCGGGACCCAAATCTCAGAAACAGCTACTTAAAATGGTGGAGGACTTACTAACCATGATTAGGGGTTCACATCCCCCTCCAGACAAAAGGCCAAGGCAAGAATTGGATTATGAATCTTCTGATCAGGCATCTATTTCTTCAGTGTCTTCTATTCCTCTGAACAGGAATATACTTTCCCTCCTCATGAGGATTCTGATGCTGAGGAATCAATTCCATCAGCTTCTCCCCCTGATGATTTTTCTTTTGGGGAAACTTTACATGACATGAGGGAACATTTTCACTGGGAAGGACAGGAGTACTCGGAATCTAAGAGAAGACTTGGGGATTTCCTTCTTCTTCCCCAACATAGACCCCTGGCTATTCCCCCTATTTTGGATATTGTGGACGATGCCTTTTCTGAGGCTAATTTAACTCCTGACTCCTTTCCTCCAGCCCCTGCTAAGCCCGACAGATATTACAGGGTCCCTGACTCACACTAGTTCCTTTACAAAAATCCTACTGCTGATCCAGAAAACATTTCTCAGGGTCCTAAGGGGGTTAAGGCCGCCTCTGCTAAAAACCCTATTCCGACAGATAAGGATTCTAGAGCTTTGGAGAGATGGGGCAAAAAAGTATACACTTCTGCTACTTTATCTATTAGGGCTTTAAATTGTCAATTTCATATGCTAAAATATCAGCAATTTCTACTGTCTGTTATGAAACAAAAGGTAGGTACCATTTCTGCATGTGCAGATAATAAGGAATTACACGATTTGGTACATGCAACTGAACAGGTGGGGAAGCATGGTTTACACTGTGGTTTTGATGCCTTGGAGGCTTCATGCAGGGCGGCTGCCTCTGGCACAGTCATTAGAAGGCATGCTTGGTTAAAGGAGCAAAACTTACCTGATCAAATGAAAGCAAAGTTACTGGATGCTCCTGTTCATCATAATGTTTTGTTTGGGTCTAAGGCTGAAGAGGTGATAAAGAAAATGGAGGATAAGGCAAAATCCATGCAAACGGTTAAGGATTTCTTACAAGTTCAGCCCCCAAGATTTAGCAGAAATTGGCCAACTAAAAATTGGTCCTTGCCCAGCTTGGACAGGCCTCAGAGGGGTAGATATAGGCGCTCCAGAGGGAGGACCCAAGCACAGACCTTTAACAGATCTAGACAGTGGAGTGCTTCCACCCCCAGGGGTGGAGAGGACAGACCTCAATTTTATAGAAAACAGGCTCAATGACTCCCCCTGCATGGCTCCAGGAACTTCTCTCCTGGAAGCCCCTGTAGAAGGAAAACTCTCTCTTTTTCAACAAAATTGGACTTGCATAACCCAAGACAAGTGGGTTCTGGGTGTAGTTTCAAGAGGTTACAAATTCCACTTTCATACCTTGCCAAGACCAAACAGATGGCCAGACCTACCAAAACACCAATGGGCAGAGGCATTAAACCAGGTGGGATCCCTCATGGCTATGAGGGCCATAGAACTGGTTCCACAATCAGAGTCGGGGCAAGGCTTTTACTCAAGGCTCTTCCTAGTTCCCAGAAAGCAAAATTCGTGGAGACCCATCCTGGATCTCTCAGTCTTAAACAACTTCCTGGAGATACCAAAGTTTAAGATGCTTACTCTGCAGCAGCTCCTGCCAGTGTTGAGCAAAAATGCATGGATGGTGACATTGGATTTAAAGGAGGCTTACCTATACATCCCTATCAGACAGGAGTGCAGAAAATACCTCAGGTTCAAGGCCGGCTCGAAACATTACCAATTCTCTGCGCTGCCCTTTGGCTTGTCTACTGCGCCCAGGGTCTTTACCAAGTGCCTGGCACCAGTAGTGGCTTATTGCAGACTCAAGGGAATTCAGATTTACCCTTATCTGGACGACTGCCTTATTCAAGCAGACAGCAAGGATGTCTTACTCCAGCACATGGAATTTGTTCAAAATCTACTCAAGTACCTGGGATTCACTGTGAACATAAAAAAGTCAAATTTGACACCCACACAACAGATAACTTTTCTGGGTGCTCTTCTAAACACAACAACCCAGATGGTATTAACAACTGCAGCTGGCTGCAACTTTCAAAACCTTGGCATCAATAACTCAGCTAACTGCAAGGAAATTCCTGCAGGCTTTGGGTTACATGGCCTCCTGCATCCTTCTCATACCAAATGCAATACTACATATGAGAAAACTACAATGGTACCTAAAAAGTGTATGGTCCCAGCATTGCCGCAGTCTTGACACACAGATTGCTGTCTTGCGTTGCCTACAAAAGGAATTCCGTTGGTGGACCATGGCATGTCTTCACAACAAAGGGAAAGCCTTCAGTCTGCCTCCAGCCAGCCAAGTGTTAACCACGGATGCCTCAGATTACGCATGGGGAGCCCACTTGCAGGGAAAAGGTCTGCAAGGTTTTTGGACAGAGGATCAGAAGCACCTACATATCAATTTAAAAGAGATGTTAGCTGTACAGGATGCCCTCTTGGCTTTCAGGGATCTTCTACAACCAGGACAACTACTGATACGGACAGACAACACCACAGTTATGTGGTACATAAACAAGCAAGGGGGTTCACACTCCTACCCCCTTTGCAGACTAGCCATGACTCTATGGAACACAGCTCTAGCTTGCAAAGTGGATCTACAAGCTCAGTTCCTGCCAGGAAAACAAAATATTCTGGCAGACAGCCTGAGCAGGAACCTGTCAGACCCACATGAGTGGATGCTAGACACCCAAATATTCAAGATGATTACAGAAGCCTGGGGCTGCCCGGACATTGATCTGTTTGCATCCCCCCTCAACCACCAGTTACAGATTGTTTGCACAAGGACATTTCACAAGCTAGCATGGAAAGTGGATGCACTATCATTCAGTTGGAGAAACCTCTCTGGGTATGCCTTTCCACCACTACCGCTTCTTCCACGGGTGTTACTAAAGATCAAGCAGGACAAGCCCAAGATGATGATTTTACTGGCTCCAAATTGGCCTCGTCAATTTTGGTACTCAACACTGATGAATCTATCCCAGGAGCCTCCTTGGATTTTACCTCAGATTCCATATCTTTTGTCCCAACACCAGAGCCAGGTTCTGCACACTCATGTCAAAACTCGCAGCCTGGCGAATTCAGGGTCTATGATTAATCCTTTCCTTCCCAAACAGGTCATGGATGTCATCTTAGAAGCCAGACAGCCTAGCACTAGAAAATCTTATGCAGGTAAATGGAAGAGATTTTACACCTGGATGCATGCTCAGGATTCGGATCCTCTCATCCCTAATATCCCACTGATTTTACTTTACCTGACAGACATGCTACATAAGGGTTTATCCTTCTCCTCCATAAAAATACATGCCTCAGCTATCTCTGCACATTACAATACAGATCCTCCAATCTTTTCGCATCCACTTCTGAAACAATATCTCAGAGGAGCAAAGAGTTTAAGGCCCCCTAGGACACCACCTATACCTGCCTGGGACCTCAACTATGTTCTGGAAAAACTCACTCTGCCTCCTTTTGAGCCTGCTGCCACATCTGATATTAAGTATTTATCATGGAAGACAGCTATCCTACTGGCTTTGACTTCAGCCAGGAGAGTCTCGGAGTTACAAGCACTCACGGCTGTGGAACCTTATATTATTTTTCACCAAGATAGGGTGTCTTTAAGGACTAATCCTACTTTCATGCCTAAAGTGGTTTCCAAAGTGGCTTTAAATCAAACTATTCACCTGCCAACTTTTTTCAATAATCCACAAAATAAGGGGGAAAGGAACTTGCATTCCTTGGATGTACACAGACAACTTCGTTTTTACCTGGACAGAACCAAGGATATCAGGAAAACAGAGCAACTGTTTGTTTCTTATGCAACAAATTCCCAAGGCAAAGCTATTTCAAAACAGACCATTTCTAAATGGATTGCTCATGGAATCAGATTTTGTTACTGTCATCATGGAAAGCAAATCCCAGGAAAAATTAGGACTCACTCTACCAGAGCTGCTGCTACTTCAGCTGCCTTTCTCAGAGGAGTACCTACCAAGGGTATTTTGGAAGCTGCAACTTGGAGTTCAGTGCATACTTTCTCTAAGCACTATAATCTTCCTCTTTACTCTAAGTCTAGGGCAGGCTTTGCTTCTGCAGTCTTGCAGGGCCTTCTAAGCCGCCCCTTCTACTCTATAACCACCACCCTTTATCTCAGCTTTGGGATTCAACCCTACAGTGATGACTGCAACAGTGAAACACGATGAACATAGTACAGTTGTGTACACTTACCATAAATGTAGATGTTCGAGTGTCTTCACTGTTGCAGTCTGGGTTACCCTCCCTCCTGCCCCCTCTTATACTTTCATTAGTGTGGTTTCCTACTTCACCCTTCTTCTGAGGTGTATTTGCTACAGGGTATGGGGTTTGTTGTATGTTACATTTTTGTTTTACTATTAGCCTTCACTTTTGGGCACCTGACATCTGGGGCAAGAAAAACTGGAGAACATGGCGTCGGCTGGCAGCTTTGTACTCCTAGCGCTCTGACGTCAGGGAGCATGACTGAACAGCCAACACCGGACGCAGACTTTGGGATTCTGGCCTACCGAGGACTGCCTGTCGGCAGGAAGAACCCTACAGTGATGACTTCAACAGTGAAGACACTCGAACATCTACATTTATGGTAAGTGTACACAACTGTACTTTATCTTGTAGGTAGATAGCTCCTAAATATTTTTGTCTGAGATTTTTAAGCCAGAAATGTCCAGAGGATTGAGTGAATATTTGTAATCATTTAGGAGAGAGATTTAATTTAATTGACAATCTAATTTATATCAAATATAGAAACAACAATCACAAGTCCGGAAACCAAGAAATCCAGGGAAAAAGACTACAGTATTGTACCAAACCATATTTATTAACAATTTAGTGCTTTTGTCCCAGTAATGTTGACTTCATCAGAGTAAATAAATCACAATAACCACAGACTTGTATACATTTAAAATCACATGCTTCTAAACATTTTTCCAATAATTTTCGAACATGCATTAAAATGTAATTTCATTGCATCTAACACCCTACCAAGGCAAAAGTTTAACCCCTTCAACTTCAATTAAAAGTTTTCAACCATTTTCTATAAAACCCTCCCACATTTTTATTATTAAATAACATAAATAAATTGATGTTAAATAATTGTGTGACTGTATAGCTAAAAACAATTATTCTACCTGTACCACATATATCTACTAACATTTTATATATAAAAACATTTTATATCCAGAACATTTTATGTAAAGAAATTGGCTTTTAGTTTCAAATCACAGCTTTGAGAGACATTTTCATTTAAGCCAGTTGGTTCTGTTGCATTAGTGCATAGGATCCATTGAAACTCTAGGTATTCTAAAAAGTCATCACATGGTCCCACTCCAAGGTCCCAGATCACATTGGTCAGTTACACAAAACTTAAAGTAGTGGTCTTTATTCACAGATAAATGTTTATAAAGGGCATTTTTACAATCCATTTTTTTTTAATATCATACATATGCTGATAGATTATATCCCTCAAAGCCCTTTTTGTTTTGCCTGTGTAAAGTCCTTCACAAACCTGGCACATAGCAATATAGACCACTGCTTTAGTGTAACAATTATACCTGTGTGGGACATAATTTCTCTATGACCTCTGATTCTCATACTATTGCCAACAAGAATATTCACACATTGTGCACAGGAACCACACTTTAACATTTGCCCTATTCCTCTCTTTCCTTTTGAACTTTCTAACAACTGTTTGAAACTGCATTCCTTTTGGTACACTATTTTGGGTTGATCACCTACTCTTTTTAAGTATTCCTAATCTGTTCTAAATAAATCCCAAATACTTTTTAAAACTTTGCAAATGGGGTAAAAAATCTGTGTTGTATGGTGTAACACAGACTTTATTCCCCAATTCCATTTGTTTTCCTGTTTGGTTGATCTCATTCATCCCATTAATGATTCCCAAAAGTGGTTTGTATGTACCTTGTCTCCGTTTTAGTTTTATCTCATCAACTGTCATATTAATCAAGATGACGTGGTAACCTCTCTCTGTCAACATCTCTTGTAATACCTTACATTGGTCAAGGAACTTGTCATATTCTGTAACCTTTCTAGCTAATCTGACACACCGTCCTTTGACCAGGCGTTTTTCTGATGTAAAGGGTGATTGCTCTTACAATGCAGCAATGTATTTGAGTGTGTTGGTTTTTGAAAAAGGTTGGACACAAATCTTCTGTTCACTGCGTCTTTACTTATTGTAACATCCAAATCATTAGTCCTGTCTAAGTCATATTCCATAGTAAATCTTAGATATTGCATGGTGTTACTAATGTAATCAAAAAATTTGTGTAACTGTGTCACCCCTTCATTCCAAAAAATAATGTCGTCATCCAAAAATCTCCCGTATAACAACCAACTACTAGAATGTCTAGAAGAAAGGACATACAGCTTTTCCTGCTGAACTTGAACTATATTAGCAAAAACGGAGGCACATCCAGCCTGAATTGCAACACTTTTTACTTGTTTAAATAATTGATTTTTGAAAATCAAAAAGTTGTTTTCCAAAACTTACTCCTTTAGTTCTCTCAAGGTGCTGGCCTTGATTCTGGAAAAGTCCATGCTCTGGGAGATAATTTAAAAAAATAATTCCATCCCTTTTTCATGGGGAATTACGGAGAACAAATCACATACATCAGTTGTGACCAACACTAATTCATCAGAATGTACATAATTTTTTATTTTAGATTAAAAAAAAAAAAAAAAAATCCCATGGATCTTTATAAATATATTTACAACCTACCAATGAATTCTTAAGGTAGTGATCTACAAACCTGGCAATAGTAAAAGTGATAGACCCGGATGCATCTGCTATAGGTTGGAGGGGGGATTTTGTATATTTTTGTAGATCTTGGGAATCCCGAATATTGTCGAGATTCTTGGGTGGGCTACAGTCAGTTGTTCATCGTGTTACCCTGCTGCAGTCATCACACTTGGGTTATCCTGTCGTCAGGCGGTCCCGCAGTCGGCCTGAATTCCAAAGTCTTGGTCCGGCGTCGGTTGCTGTCACTTCTTCCCTGACGTCAGTGCGCCAGGGGTATATAAGAGGCATGCAACGCCATTTTCTTCAGTCTTTCTTGCCGCGCGGTGCCCGAAGCAGTTCGCTGGTGCCGGTCGGCCAACACCTGAGATTTTCGGATCGAATTTCAGTCCGAAGTCTTCAAAGCTAAGTACCCCGTTGGGGAATCTTTTCTTGCCTCAGTCCGATGTCAGAAAAAGTTAACAATTGCATTTCTTGTGGGAAGCAAATACCTCATAAGGATTTTCATTCTTATTGTATACCTTGCCTAGGCCCAGACCACAACGTCACTGGTTGTCGGTTTTGTGCTAGGTTCAATAAGCGAACTATAAAGCGACGCTTTGATTTCGCACGACACTACTTCAGTAGGAAATTTAATTATACCATGCCGTCGGAGCAACTGACTACCGGTGTGCATAAAAAACGCAAAGATAAAGACAGGCAATCTAGATCCAAGCCAGACTCTGAGGACTCGGCTGGGCTGGTCGCCGGTTTTCAGTGAGGTGCCTACGCAGCCCCTGGCGACCGCAGAATTGGAACCCCAGACCGCTTCAGATTCTCAAGCAGAGAGTTCTAGGCCGACGCAGCCATTTTCTTTAGGCCCTACCGACAGCATTGCAGAAGGAGAAGCCGGTGCTGTGGAAACACCTTCGGTTACAGAAGGTGTCTTCAGACTGACTACTCTCACCATAAAATCGAATGCTAAACTTAAGACTCCCCTAAAGCCAAAAAAGACTGCACATCAGTCTCCAGTTCAAGGCCCCATGCCTAAGAAACATGCTTAAAATGGCTGAAGATTTGATTTCTTTAATCAGGGGTTCCCAACCCCCCCCCCCCCAGACAAAAGGCCTAGACAAGAGGAGGATTATGCCTCCTCTGATTAAGTGTCTATTTCCTCAGGCTCCTCTGAGGAACAGGATTACTCCTTTCCCCCTTATAAAGATTCTGATGCTGAAGATTCCATTCCCTCAGCTTCTTCCCCTGAAGACTATTCCTTTGGGGAAACCTTACATACCATGAGGGAACATTTCCACTGGGAAGGTCAGGACTACTCCGACTCAAAGAAAAGGCTCTGAGAGTTTCTTTTACTCCCCCAGCATAGACCACTTGCTATCCCTCCAGTTTTAGACATTGTGGATGATGTTTACTTAGAATCTAGTCTAAATCCAGATTCTCTGCCTCCTGCTCCAGCCAAGCCAGATAGATATTATAGAGTGCCTGACTCACACAAATTCCTTTACAAAAGCCCTGCTGCTGACCCATAGACAATCTCCCAGGGTCCCAAAGGGGCTAAGGCTTCTATGGCTAAAAATCCTGTACCCTCTGAAAGGGACTCCAGAGCACTGGATAGGTGGGGGAAGAAGGTTTACACATCAGCCACTCTAGCTATGAGAGCACTAAATTGTCAATTTCACATGCTGAAATACCAGCAATTCCTAATGTCTCAAATAAAACAAAAGATGAGCACGCACCATCAACAGTCTGAATTCAAGGAAATGCAGGATCTGTTGCATGCAGCTGAACAGGTGGGCAAACATACTTTACAATGTGGATTTGATTCCTTGGAAGCTTCCTGTAGGGCAGCTGTTACTGGGTCTGTTATACGTAGGCATGCTTGGTTAAAGGAACAAACTCTGCCTGATCATGTTAAAGCAAAGTTACTAGATGCACGCTTACAGCAGGATGTCTTATTTGGGGTTAAAGCAGAAGAAGTTTTAAAGAAAATGGAGGATAAGGCAAAATCTATGCAGACGTTCAAAGATTTCTTACAGGTACAACCCCCACGCTTCAGCAGAAATTGGCCAACAAAAAATTGGTCCTTTCCAGCTTTTGACAGACCACAGAGGGGTAAATACAGACGCCCAAGGGGAAGAGGACAAGCACATATCCCTTACAAACCTCGCCAATGGGGCACTGCAACATAGAAGGGAGGAGAAGACAGGTTCCAAACTACTAGAAGACAAACACAATGACTTAAACCTCAAACTGCCAAGCAAAACTCTCATGGCAGCTCCCTTGGGAGGAAAATTAGCATTTTTTACAGACAACAGGTGCATCGTCACAAAGGACAAATGGGTCCTAGACATTATCTCACAAGGATACAGATTCCATTTCCACACCTTGCCAAGAATAAAAGGAATGCCAAACCTGCCACAAAATCAATGAGCAGAGGGACAAAAACAAATTACAGCTCTCATGGACATGAGAGCCATTCAGTTAGTACCTACACAGGAGCAAGGCCAAGGATTTTACTCAAGGCACTTTCTAGTCCCCAGAAAGGACAATGCTTGGAGACCCATTCTGGACCTTTCAATTCTAAACACCTTCTTTCAAGTACCCAAATTCAAGATGCTAACACTACAGCAGCTTCTTCCCATGTTGGGCAAGAAAGCATGGCTAGTAACGTTGGACCTCAAGGAGACAAACCTGCATGCCCCTATCAGACAAAATTACAGAAGATACCTCCGTTTCATTGCAGGTTCAACCTATTACCAATACTCTGCACTGCCCTTTGGCTTATCTACTGCGCCCAGGGTGTTCACAAAATGCCTGGCACCAGTAATTGCATACTGCAGACAAAGAGGAATTGAAATATACCCATACCTGGACGACTGCCTTATCCAAGCAGAAAGTAAGGACATTCTCTTACAACATCTGACTTTTGTAAAACACCTTCTAAGTTGCCTAGGGTACACAGTAAATGAAAAGAAATCAAAACTAGTGCCCTCACAAAATATGACATTCCTGGGTGCCAGCTTAAATACAACGGCCCAGATGGCTTATCTGGTGCCAGACAAACAACTACAACTAACTCAATACTTCAAAATAATGGTAACAAAGACCCAACTCCCTGCAAGAAAAATTCTGCAGGCCTTGGGCTTCATGGCATCTTGCATACTACTAATACCATTTGCAAAACTGCATATGAGGAAATTACAGTGGTACCTAAAAAGCGTATGGACTCAACACAGCCACAGCTTGGAAACAATGATACCTCTCATTCCCTGCCTTCAACAGGAGTTTCTATGGTGGGCACAGGCATGTCACTTCAACAAGGGTCAGCCTTTCACCTTACCCCCAGCCAGGCAAACTATGACAACAGATGCATCGGACTATGCCTGGGGGGGCACACATGGCAGGATGGTGCGTTCAAGGCATATGGACTGCAGATCAAAGGAAACTGCACATCAATCAAAAAGAAATGCTAGCTGTACAGAATGCTCTGACAGCTTTCAAGGACCTCTTACATCCAGGACAGCTTATAATAAGGACAGACAACACCACAGTAATGTGGTACATAAACAAGCAAGGGGGTACACACTCCTACCCTCTATGCAGGCAAGCAATGACCTTGTGGAACACAGCACTGGCTTACCAAGTTCAATTACAAGCTCAATTCCTGCCAGGAAAAAAGAACACATTGGCAGACGACCTAAGCAGGAACATCATGGATCCCCATGAGTGGAAACTGGATCCACAAGTATTTGCAATGATAACTCAAAAATGGGGGTGCCCAGACATAGACCCGTCAGGCGGGTCCTCGGTTGGCCAAATTCCAAAGTCTAGGTCCAGCGTCGGTTGTCTTCGCTTCTTCCCTGACGTCAGTGCGACAGGGGTATAAAAGAACCAGCCGACTCCATTTTCTTCAGTCTTTCTTGCCGTGCGGTGCCCGAAGCAGAAGCAGTTCGCAAGTGCCGGTCGGCCAGCTCCTGAAATTATGAAAATTTTGCAACCGAATCCTTCTTGAAAGCTAAGTACCCCGTTGGGGAAACCTTTCTTGCCTCAGACCGATGTCAGATAAAGTTAATAATTGTATTTCATGTGGGAAGCAAATACCGCATAAGGATTTCTATTCCCTCTGTATTCCTTGTTTAGGCCCAGACCACGACGTCTCGGTCGGTCGCTTTTGTGCTACATTCAACAAACGCACCATTAAGCGTCGGGCGGAGTTCGCCCAGCATTATTTTGGCAAAACATTTAACTATATTATGTCGTTGGATACTCCGACTCCAGTTTTGTCTAAAAAGCGCAAAGATAAGGACCGACACACGAGGTCCGCGGCCTCTACCGACACCACGCCAAAGCTGACTACACATGGTCCGGTTCTCAGCGAGGCGCCTACGCAGCCCCTGTCTACCGACGACACTTCATTGGCGGTGTCTCCTGTGCCCGAGGTCGCAGGCTCCGCGGCCCACACCCCGACTACAGATAACGAAGCCACTCTTGGCGGTGAATCTCAAAATGTGGACAGGTCTACGTCCTCTCAAGGTGTCTTCAGACCTTCCTCTTCTTTTTCCATCAAGGCTTTCACTAAGTCTAAAACAGCCATGCATTCTAAGAGACAAGCTACACAGGGCCCATCTCCAGGCCCCATGCCTAAAAAACAGCTGCTTAAAATGGCTGAGGATTTAATTACTCTTATCAGGGGTTCTCAACCCCCGGACAAAAGGCCCAGAGTGGAGGAAGAATCCCCCTCCTCAGATCAGGGCTCCATTATATCGGAGCACTCTGATGAACAGGAACATTCTTACTCCCCTTTTGAAGACTCTGGTGCAGAGGAGTCCATTCCCTCTGTATCCCCCCCCCAGAGGATTACTCATTTGGGGAAACTTTGCATACCTTAAGGGAACACTTCCACTGGGAAGGCCAAGATTATTCAGATTCCAAGAAAAGGCTTAGGGAATTTCTCTTGCTACCTCAGCACAGGCCTCTGGCTATACCTCCTGTCTTGGACATACTAGATGATGTGTACTCGGAGGCCTGCCTTAACCCGGATTCTCTACCTCCAGCCCCAGTCAAGCCTGACAGGTACTACAGGGTTCCTGACTCACACCAATTTCTATACAGAAGCCATGCTGCTGACCCAGAAACCATCTCACAGGGCCCCAAGGGAATTAAGGCCTCCACTGCTAAAAATCCATTACCTTCCGAGAGAGATTCCAGATCCTTAGAAAGGTGGGGAAAAAGGTATATACCTCGGCCACCTTAACCATGAGGGCATTAAACTGTCAGTTCCATATGCTAAAGTACCAACAGTTTTGTTATCACAATTGAGAAGTAAAATGTCACAACCTGAACAACCAGACTTGAAGGAGTTGCAGGATTTGATGCATAGTGCAGAACAAGTGGGTAAACATACCTTACAATGTGGTTTTGATGCTCTAGAGGCCTCATGTAGAGCTGCTGTTACAGGATCAGTCATACGTAGACATGCCTGGATCAAGGAACAAACCTTACCAGATCATGTCAAAGCTAAATTACTAGATGCCCCTCTACAAAAGGATGTATTATTTGGTGCTAATGCTGAGGAGGTATTAAGGAAAATGGAGGAAAAGGCTAAATCAATGCAAACAGTGAAAGATTTTCTACAGGTACAACCCCACGCTTCAGTAGAAATTGGCCTTCCAAAATTGGTCCTTTCCAGCCACGGACAGACCCCAAAGAGGTAGATACAGGTGCCCGAGGGGCAGAGGGCAATCCCAAGGATCGTTTAGAGGCAGACAATGGCAAGCTCCTACACAAAGAGGTGGTGAGGATAACTCGCAACCATTCAGAAAGCAAGCCCAATGACTTTCCCCTTTGCATGCCAAGCACGACTCAAATGGCAGCACCCTTAGGCGGAAAACTGGCATTATTTTCAAAAAATTGGCATATTGTCACAAAAGACAAATGGATCCTGGACATTATAAACAGAGGCTACAGATTCCATTTTCACACCCTTCCAAAAATGAGAGGCATGCCAAACCTGCCACACAATCAAAGGGCAGAGGCACAAAGACAAATTTCAGATCTCATGAACATGAAAGCTATTCAAGAGGTACCTACGCACGAACAAGGTCAAGGTTTTATTCCAGACTATTCCTGGTACCAAGGAAGGGAAAAGATTGGAGACCTATTTTGGACCTATCCATCCTAAACACATTTCTACTGCACAAAATTCAAGATGCTCACTCTACAGCAGCTTCTTCCCATGCTGGGCAAGGAGTCTTGGCTGGTAACATTGGACCTCAAGGAGGCATACCTGCATGTCCCAATCAGACAAAATTGCAGAAGATACCTCAGATTTCTTGCAGGTTCAACCCATTATCAATTCTCTGCATTGCCCTTTGGCTTATCTACTGCACCCAGAGTATTCACGAAATGTCTGGCATCAGTAATTGCCTACTGCAGACTTCAAGGGATACAAATATACCCCTACTTGGACGACTGCCTGATCCAAGTGGACAGCAAGCACATTCTTCTGAAACATCTGGCTTATGTAATAATGTTGTTGAATTCTCTGGGATACACAGTCAACAAAAAGAAATCAAGGCTAATGCCCTCTCTGAAAATAATTTTCCTGGGTGCCAACTTGGACACAAACACCCAGATGGCCTACCTCACACCAGAGAAGCAGGGGCAACTAACTCAATACTTCAGAACACTAGCAAATTGCACCAGGCTGACTGCAAGGAAAATCCTGCAGGCTCTGGGATTCATGGCATCTTGCATCTTACTAATCCCATGTGCAAAGCTGCATATGAAGAAACTTCAATGGTACCTGAAAAACCTATGGTCTCAACACAGCCACAGTTTGGAAACAATAATACCACTAATTCCATGTCTTCAAAAGGAATTTCTGTGGTGGGCTCAAGCATGCCAAACAAACACAGGTCTCCCATTCAGCAAGCCTCAAGCAAATCAAGTCATCACAACAGATGCCTCGGACTACGCCTGGGGGGCGCACATGACAGATCGGTGCATTCAGGGCAAATGGTCCCAAAATGAAAAGCACCTTCACATCAATCAAAAGGAAATGCTAGCAGTAATAAATGCTATTATAGCTTTCAAAGGCCTTCTGCAACCAGGTCAACTATTGATAAGAATGGACAACACCACAGTAATGTGGTACATAAACAAACAGGGAGGAACCCATTCATACATGCAGACTGGCCATGTCACTTTGGAACATGGCCCTGGACTTACAAATCGAACTACAAGCACAGTACTTGCCAGGCAAGGAAAACACGCTGGCAGACAACCTAAGCAGAAATATGACAGATCCACACGAATGGAAGTTGCATCCTCAAGTTTTTACAGAGATAATTCAAGCATGGGGAAGGCCAGACATAGATCTCTTTGCCTCCCACAAAAATCACCAATTGACAAAATTCTGCTCAAGGATTTTTCATCCAAAGGCCTGGAGAGTGGACGCTCTCTCTTTCAGTTGGACATCAATGACAGTTTATGCCTTCCCACCTCTTACTCTGCTGCCCAAAGTTCTATTAAAAACCAGAGCAGACAAACCAAAGATGATTCTCATTGCTCCAGACTGGCCAAGACAACACTGGTACCCACTCCTGAGGAGCCTGACGCATTCCCCACCATGGACCCTGCCTCTAATGCCTCTTCTTCTGACTCAGCACAGCTTCAAAACTCTTCACAGTCAGCTAAAAACACTCAATCTAGCCGCATGGAAGATTCCTTAGCACCACAACAGACCCTACTCTCCAAGGAGGTGCAGGATGTCATTTTGGAGGCCAGAAGGCCGTCTACTAGAAAAGCTTACTCCGCAAAATGGAAACGGTTTTGTGTCTGGAATGAGAAAAAGGGCCAGGATCCTGGAAAACTGAATTTACCTCAAATATTACAGTGTCTAGCTGAGCTGCTAAGCAGTGGACTTTCATTCTCCTCTATCAAAATCCATGCCTCAGCCATTTCTGCAGAATACAACACTGATCCAACCTTATTCTCTCACCCCCTCTTAAGACAGTTCCTCAGAGGTGCTAAGAACCTAAAACCCCCAAGGAAACAACCAGTACCTGCTTGGGATCTCAATTTCATTCTAGAAAAACTGACCTTGCCTCCTTTTGAGCCAGCTGCCTCATCAGATTTGCAATATTTGTCCTGGAAAACAGCTTTCCTTCTGGCTATTACCTCAGCTCGTAGGGTATCAGAACTACAAGCTCTCATGGCTGTGCAGCCCTTTATCATCTTCCATCAGGACAGAGTTTCCTTACGAACCAACCCGTCCTTTATGCCAAAAGTGGTATCCAGGGTAGCTTTGAATCAGGCTATACACTTACCTACCTTTTATCCTAATCCTCAAAACAAAGGGGAGAGATTACTACATTCCTTGGACATCCACAGACAACTGCGTTATTATTTGGACAGAACAAAGCCTTTCAGAAAATCAGAACAGCTCTTTGTGTCCTATGCTATAGGAGCTCAAGGAAAGCCAATTTCCAAACAGACTATCTCTAAATGGATAGCCCACTGCATACGCTTTTGCTATTCTTTTCATGGCAAAACTGTACCTACAGGCATCAGATCTCACTCCACAAGGGCCACGGCTACCTCTGCAGCTTTTCTCAGAGCAGTTCCTACCAAAGACATTTTGGAAGCAGCCACTTGGAGTTCTGAGCATACCTTCTCCAAGCACTGCCACCTTCCACTATACTCCAAATCTAGAGCGGGCTTTGCCACTGCAGTCTTGCAGGGCATTCTGGCTTCTCCTAGTTCCACCTAGTGCCTACCACCCCTTTCTTAGCTTTGGGATTCTACCCATCTGTTATGACTGCAGCTGTATGCACGATGAACATAGTACAGTTTTGTACCTACCATAAATGTAGATGTTCGAGTGCTAATACAGCTGCAGTCCAGGTTTCCCTCCCTCCTTCCCCTCTTGGGACAGGCCTATTGGCTAACATCTCCTCATGCAACCTGATTGGGGTATTCATTCTTGATGTATTTGCTTGCACCTACTGTATTTTGATTATATGGCATTGCTTTATTACACAAATTTATGTATTGCCTTCCTTCTGGGGGCACCTGACATCTGGGGCAAGAAAAACTGAAGAAAATGGCGTCGGCTGGTTCTTTTATACCCCTGTCGCACTGACGTCAGGGATGAAGCGACGACAACCGACGCCGGACCTAGACTTTGGAATTCGGCCGACCGAGGACCCGCCTGATGGCAGGAGAACCCTTCTGTTATGACTGCAGCTGTATTGGCACTCGAACATCTACATTTATGGTAGGTACAAAACTGTACTTTTGCCAACCCCCAAAACTATCAGCTATCAAAATTTTGCACAAGGACATTTCATCATCAAGCTTGGAAAGTGGACGCACTCTCATTCAGTTGGAAAAAGCTGACAGTATATGCCTTTCCTCCATTGCCCCTTCTCACAAAGGTGCTGCTGAAAGTCAGGATGGAGAGACCCCGAATGATACTCATTGCCCCAGACTGGCCACGTCAGCACTGGTACCCACTACTAAGGAACATGGCCCAAGGCCCACCATGGATTTTACCACAAATTCCTCATCTGCTCACACAGCAAAACAAGTCAGATTCTACACAGCCAGCTCAAAACCTTAAATTTGGCTGCATGGCAAATCACCTAAGCAACCAGCCAGCTCCTCTTTCACAAGCTGTTATGGATGTCATTCTGGAGGCCAGGAGGCCCAGCACCAGAAAAACCTACTCAGACAAATGGAAAAGATTTTGCGCCTGGTACCAAGCTAAAGGCCAAAATACCCTTGAGCCGGACATACCTCAGATTCTACAATATTTAACTGAGATGTTACACAAAGGACTTTCTTTCTCATCTATTAAAATCCACGCCTCAGCTATTTCAGCCCACTACAACACAGATCCTCCCTTATTTTCACATCCACTTCTAAGGCAGTACCTCAGAGGGGCCAAAAACATTAGGCCTCCCAGGAGAGAACCAATGCCAACTTGGGACCTCAATTTTGTTCTGGAAAAACTTACGCTGCCACCTTTTGAGCCAGCTTTCTCAGCTGATTTAAAGTTTATGTCATGGAAGACTGCACTGCTGCTAGCAACTACTTCAGCCAGAAGAGTCTCAGAGCTACAGGCACTAATGGCAGTAGAGCCTTTCCTCATTTTTCATCGACAGAGTTTCTCTACGAACTAACCCCTCCTTTATGCCAAAGGTGGTATCCAGTGTGGCTCTAAATCAAACCATCCATTTACCCACCTTCTTCACAAATCCACAGAACAAAGGAGAAAGACTCCTACACTCCTTGGACATTCACAGGCAACTACGTTACTACTTGATAAAACTAAGGATGTTCTTCATCTCACATTGCTGCAGTCCTTACTTATGGGTAGTCCGCTGTCCTCGGTCGGCCCGAATACCAAAGTATTAGGCTGACGTCGGTCATGGGCGCCTAGATCTGACATCAGAGCGTCAGGGTATAAAGGCGCATGACCGACGTCATATCCTCTGTCTTTTTTGCCGCATGGTCCGATGCAGAAGCAGCGTTGCAAGTGCCGTTCTGAAATTTTTCGTTTTCGGAGTTTCAGACCGATACCAAGTTGGCTAAGTACCCGTTGGGAATATTTTTGTTTTTCTTGCCTCAGTTACTTACCGGATGTCAGAAAAGTGAATAATTGTATTTCTTGTGGGAAACAGATACTGCATAGGCATTACCACTCGCTTTGTATTCCTTGTTTGGGACCGGAGCACGTAGTTGGGTGTCGGTTTTGTGCTAGGTTTAATAAGCGCACTATAAACGGAGGTTAGATTGCGCTAGGTTAGTCTTTGGCAAGAGGTGTAATTATAATATGCCGCCGGATGTTCCGACGCCTGCTTCTACTAAGAAGCGCAAAGACAAATCTTTAAAGCCTAGGCAGGATGATTCGTCCGTTACGGACGCCGGATCTTTAGAAGCTACAGCTGAACAGGTGGATCCGGCTGAAGTTTCTGTTGAGTCCCAGGGGGAAACTTTGATTTTACATGATGTGGCCTCTCAGGAGGCAGGTCAGGCTGAAGGGGCCTCTCAGGTTACTATTCTCCCTTCTATGCCTAAGGTGGTTAGGCCTTCTGTTACTGTTTCTAAGGCTCCTTCTAAGGGCAGGTCTGTTTTGCCTTCCTCTGGTGTCAGTTCTGGGTCTTCAGGGTCTGTGCCTAAAAAGCACATGCTTAAAATGGCAGAGGATTTGATTACTTTAATTAGAGGTTCTATGCCCCCTCCTGATAAAGAGGCCCAGGATGGAGCCAGAGTTGGAAAGTTTGGAGCAGGCCTCAGATGATTCAGAGTCTTCTGCTGAGGACATTCAAGATTTCCCTCCTTATTCTGATTCTGATGCAGAGGATTCCACTCCTTCTGCTTCTCCTCCAGAGGATTTTTCATTTTCAGAAACTCTGCATTCCATGAGGGAGCATTTTAAGTGGGAAGGACAGGATTACTCTGATTCCCGGAAGAGACTTAGGGAGTTCTTGTTTTTACCACAGCATAGACCCTTGGCTATACCTCCGGTTTTGGATGTTGTTTCAGATGTTTTCTCGGAAGCTTCTCTTAATCCAGATTCTGTGCCTCCTGCTCCAGTTAAACCGGACAGGTATTACAGGGTGCCTGAGGCTCATAAATATCTTTATAAGAGTCCTAGGGCGGACCCAGAAACTATTAGTCAGGGGCCTAAGGGTGTTAGAGCCTCTGTTGTTAAGAATCCGGTTCCTCTGGATAAGGAAGCTAGAGCTTTGGATAGATGGGGTAAGAAGGTGTATACCTCTTCTACTTTAGCAATGAGAGCTTTGAACTGCCAGTTTCATATGTTGAAGTATCAGAATTTCCTCCTTTCTCAGCTAAGATCTAAAGTGGATGCTTTGGCAGAGGGCATAGAGTGTAAAGAATTGCAGGATTTAGTGCATGTTTCTGAACAGGTGGGAAAGCACTCTTTGCAATGTGGTTTTGATGCTTTACAGGCTTCTTCTAGGGTGGCTGCCACTGGTTCAGTTATTCGTAGGCACGCCTGGCTTAAGGATCAGAATTTGTCTGAGCATGTTAAGTCTAGAATTCTGGATGCCCCTTTACAGTCTGAAGTTTTGTTTGGTCCTCTGGTGGAGTCATTCTTAAAGAAAATGGAAGACAAGGCTAAGTCTATGCAGACTGTTAAAGATTTTTTGCAGGTACAACCTCCAAAGTTTAGTAGAAATTGGCCTACTAAGGGGTGGACGTACCCTTCTTCTGATTCTCAGTCTAGGGGTAGATCTAGGCGTGGTAGGGGCAGAGCTCAGAGTACCTTCAGGCCGAGACAATGGAGTTCGCCTGCTCAATCTTCTGGTGAGGGCAGGGGCCAGTCCTTTCGTAAACAGGCCCAATGACCTGCATTTTCAGCTGCCAGATTCTTCTTGCCTGGCAGCTCCTTTGGGAGGAAAGTTGGCTCTTTTCAAGCAAAATTGGCATTTAGTCACCCAGGACAAATGGGTATTGGACATTATAAACCGAGGTTACAAGTTCTATTTCCATACCATGCCTCCTTTCAAGGGCATCCCAGACGTCCCTCCTCAGCAAAGGATAGAGGCTCACAAACAAATTTCTTTACTTCTTCAAATAGGAGCTATACAGCCAGTTCCTCTGTCAGAAGTGGGCCTAGGATTTTATTCTCGCCTGTTTCTAGTTCCAAAGAAAGGGAACACGTGGAGACCAATTTTGGATTTATCTATCCTCAACACTTACCTGGACATTCCAAAGTTCAAGATGCTGACTTTACAACAACTTTTACCTCTGTTGGGAAAAGATCACTGGATGGTTACTCTGGACCTCAAAGAGGCTTACCTTCATGTTCCTATCAGGCCCAGTTGCAGGAGGTACCTGCGTTTGGCTGGAAATTTACATCATCAGTTCTCTGCATTGCCCTTTGGCTTATCTACTGCCTTCAGAGTGTTCACAAAAGTTGTGGCTCCAGTGATAGCTTTTTCAGACTAAGAGGAATACAGATTTATCCTTATTTGGACGATTGCCTGATTATTGCACAAGAAAAGGACGAACTTCTTCATCATCTACAGTATGTGATGGCAGTGTTAAGATGCCTAGGGTATTCTGTGAACGAAACAAAGTCCAGTCTAGTACCCTCTCAGGACATGTGCTTTCTGGGTGTGAGACTGAATACAGCTTCCCAGATGGCTTTTTGACCCCGGACAAACAAAGAAGCCTTTCTCTTTATTTCCATCAAATGTCTCTACGGTCCAGGCTGACTGCAAGGACAGTCCTTCAAGCCTTGGGGTTCATGGCATCTTGTATTCTGGTGCTTCCCAATGCCAAATTGCATATGAGGAAGCTTTAATGGTATCTCAAAAATGTATGGACACAGCACTGCCAAGATCTAGACACTGTCATTCAGATAATACCTTGCATTCAGAAGGAGTTTTTGTGGTGGGCTCAGGAATGTCACCTAAACAAGGGACTCTCTGTGACCCGCCAGAGGCGAGTCAGATTCTAACGACAGATGCCTCGGACAAGGCTTGGGGAGCACACCTCAATGGAAAATGGGTGCAAGACACGTGGCCTGTCAAACTCCAACATTTGCATATCAACTTGAAGGAAATGTTAGCAGTCCAGTTTGCATTGATGGCTTTCAAAGATTTACTTCACCCAGGGCAGGTGTTGATTTAAACAGACAACACTACTGTCATGTGGTACATCAACAAGCAAGGGGGAACCCATTCTTACCCTCTTTGCAGGCAAGCGATGATTTTGTGGGAAACTGCTCTCAATCTACACCTCAATCTTCAGGCAAGGTTTCTACCAGGAGCACAGAACTCCTTAGCAGATGTGTTGAGCAGACAAATAGTGGATCCTCACGAGTGGAAATTGGATCCTCATGTATTTCAAAAGTTGACAGTGTTATGGGGAACTCCAGACATAGATCTGTTCGCTTCTCCACTAAATTGCCAGTTGCCAAAGTTTTGCACAAAAATGTTTCATCACACAGCTTGGAAGGTGGACGCTCTATCATTCAGTTGGAACAATCTGCATGTATATGCCTTTCCACCTCTGCCTCTTCTTCCCAAGGTACTTTTGAAGGCCAGACAAGACAAGCCAACCATGATTTTGATAGCACCGGATTGGCCTCGACAACACTGGTACCCACTACTGAGGAGTTTAGTACGAGAACCTCCACGGCCTCTGCCTTTGATTCCGCACCTTTTGTCACAAGAGGGCAATCACTTCCTCAATGTCAAGATTCAGTCTCTGCATCTAACAGCCTGGCATATTCTGTTTTAGACTCTGGAGGGTCTCAGCTTCCACAACAAGTTTTGAATGTTATTTTGGAGGCCAGGAGGCCTAGTACCAGGAAAGTTTACTCTGATAAATGGAGGAGATTTTTTATTTGGAGCAAAGGAAAGGGCTTTGATGTCTCCAAACCTGATTTAAGTGTTGCTCTTCAATATCTTACTGAGTTATTGGACAAGGGTTTGTCTTTCTCCTCGATAAAGGTCCATGCTGCAGCCATTTCTGCTCACTATGATTGTGACCCTCCTTTATTCTCTCATCCTTTGTTTAAGCAATTTCTTAGAGGGGCAAAGAATATAAGACCCCCAATAGAGCTCCTACTCCTGCTTGGGATCTCAATTTTGTGTTGGAAAAACTTACTCTACAACCTTTTGAGCCTGCAGCTACTGCCGAGTTAAAGTATTTGTCATGGAAAACTGCTTTTTTGTTGGCCATTACCTCTGCAAGAAGGGTTTCTGAATTACAGGCCCTCATGGCAGTGGAGCCTTTCCTGATTTTTCATAAGGATAGGGTATCTTTGCGTACTAATCCTTCCTTTATGCCTAAAGTGGTTTCTAGTGTGGCCTTAAACCAAACTATTCATTTGCCTACTTTTTATGCAAACCCCCAAAATAAAGGGGAGAAAATTTTGCATACTTTGGATATTCACAGACAGTTGCGTTATTATTTGAGCAGAACCAAGGAGTTCAGACAGTCTCAGCAGTTGTTTGTTTCTTTTGCTTTGGGTTCACAGGGTAAACCTGTTTCAAAACAAACTATTTCTAAATGGATTGGGTTTTGTATTTCTTTCTGTTATTCCCATCATGGTAAGGAGATTCCTGTTGGAATCAGGCCTCATTCCACTAGGGCTACTGCTACTTCTATGGCCTTTCTAAGGGGGGTAGCTACAAAAGACATTTTGGAGGCAGCTACTTGGAGTTCAGTGCATACTTTTTCTAAACATTACCACCTTCCTCTTTATTCTAAGTCTAGGGCTGGATTTGCCACTGCAATTTTACAGGGCATTTTAGCAGCCCCTAATGCTCTATGATTTTTACCAAACTCCCTTTCCCGTTGCTTTGGGATTCTACCCATAAGTAAGGACTGCAGCAATGTGAGATGAAGAACATAGTACAGTTTTGTACCTACCATAAATGTAGATGTTCGAAGATCCACATTGCTGCAGTCCAATTTACCCTCCCTCCTTCCCCACTGTAGTTTGACATGGTGCTATGCTTTAGGTGATGGTTGTTGTTGGGCTTGTTTTTGGGAGGTATTCTGTTTTTGGCTGTGGCCTTTCTTGTTTGGCCTTCTGACATCTGGGGCAAGAAAAGACTGAGGATATGACGTCGGTCATGCGCCTTTATACCCTGACGCTCTGATGTCAGATCTAGGCACCCATGACCGACGTCAGCCTAATACTTTGGTATTCGGGCCGACCGAGGACAGCGGACTACCCATAAGTAAGGACTGCAGCAATGTGGATCTTCGAACATCTACATTTATGGTAGGTACAAAACTGTACTTTTTCAGAAAATCTGACCAGCTTTTTGTATCCTATGCTACAGCATCACAATGAAAGGCTATCTCAAAACAGACCATTTCCAAATGGATAGGACATTGCATACGTTTTTGCTACACCCATCATGGAAAACCAGTTCCTGCTAGCATTAGGCCCCACTCCACCAGGGCAGCAGCTACAGCCTTCCTCGGGGGGGTACCAACCAAGGATATTCTGGAAGCTGCAACTTGGAGTTCAGTACACACGTTCACCAAACACTATCACTTACCACTTTAAGACCAGAGCTGGCTTCGCCATTGCAGTTTTGCAGGGCCTTCTAGCCTCCTCTAACCCTGTTTGACTTCACCTCCCATCCTTAGCTTTGGGATTCAACCCAAGTGTGATGACTGCAGCAGGGTAACACGATGAACATAGTACAGTTTTGTACCTACCATAAATGTAGATGTTCGAGTGTATACCCTGCTGCAGTCCAAGTTACCCTCCCTCCATCCCCTCTGACCTAACTGAAACCTTTCAATACCTTAAAATCTGATACTACCTTTGTGGTGTATTTGCTTATAGCTGGAGGGATGTTTTGTTTGTGCTAAACTTTTATTATTGGTACTATTTACTGACCACCTTTTGGGGGGGCACCTGACATCTGGGGCAAGAAAAACTAAAGAAAATGGCGTTTGATGCCTCTTATATACCCCTGGTGCACTGACGTCAGGGAAGAAGCGACAGCAACCGACGCCGGACCAAGACTTTGGAATTCAGGCCGACTGCGAGACCGCCTGACGACAGGATAACCCAAGTGTGATGACTGCAGCAGGGTATACACTCGAACATCTACATTTATGGTAGGTACAAAACTGTACTATATGCATGTTCTTGAGGTGTGAGTTGGTCATTTAATAGCATCTGTTCGAGGACTAAATTAATGTTCCTGTAAGCTGTATTAAGTTTGTTGTTCGAAACTTCCTCATAGATGTCAGTAAATAGTATAGAATATATCGAGTTTATATCATAAGCATGAAAAAGCACAACATCAAATGGCATTTCATCAAATCCGAAACCTCGAACACTGACAATATCGAAGCCGCAGAACATCAAATTCTTACCCAGGGCAAGAAATCGGTGGGCCGTTCCACGGCTTCGCTATTTCCTCCACTGTGGTACGATCTCGGAGTTGGTATATTTAAGTAGGGGGGGTGTGGGGGGATGAAGCCCCCCACATTAGACATGGTTTTTGGTGTGCTTGTGTTGTGTGTGTGTTTCCTCGGAACAGCAAAAGTTTTCCCTGGGAAAAAATTTGCTATTCTGAGATTTCAATGTCACATTTCGAACTTCCAAGTTTGAGCTTATGGTGTTCAATATTTTGGAAGATTGATTGTGATATAAACCCAATATATCCTTTCACTGTAGTGCACCTTTCCATTACAACCAACCCCCCTCCTTTATCCGGTTTCATCACCCTGACTGATTTGTTTGAAACAATTTCTTTTAATGCTTTCATTTCTTCCTTAGTTAAATTGTCATCAATTCCTTCCAAATTTCTATTATTTAAGACATTTCTTATCTGCCATTCACACATTTTTTCGTACAAGTGGACTACTGGATGAGAAATAGGAATAAACGTACTAGGTCTTGTTAATTTACTACCCTTGTATTCACTGTCTTTAAATAGAAAACTCAAATTGAGTTTTCTAGTGAGTAGCTTAAGTTGCATCAGGGTTTGAACAACATTGCCCCTTTTACTGGGTACCAAATTCAACCCTCTTTCCAATAAATTTGCCCAGTCGTTGATAACATCTATGGTGCTGTAATTATAAATAGTGAAATCACATTTTTCATTGACTACCATTGTTGGTTCAAGTTCGTTGTTCATCTGTTCATATGCATTCAGGGGGAGAGGGAGAATGTTGTTCAAACCCTGATGTGACTTAACTAAGGAAGAAATGAAAGTATTAAAAGAAATTCTTTCAAAAAAATCAATCAGAGTGATGAAACCGGATAAAGGAGGGGGTTTAGTTGTAATGGATAGTGTTCACTACAGAGATAGGATGTATTCCATACTGTTTACTGACACCTGTGAGGAGGTTTTGAAAAACTAATGTAATATTGCTTACAGGAACATTAATTTAGTCCTCGAACAGATGCTGTTAAATGACCAACTGACACCTCAAGAACATGCATATTTGACTGTAGCCCACCCAAGAATCGCAACAATATTCTGGATTCCCAGGATCCGCAGAAATATACAAACCCTCCCCCTCCGATCTTTAGTATATGCATCCGGGTCTATTACTTTTACTATTTCCAAGTTTGTAGATCACTACCTTAAGAATTCATTGGTAGGTTGTAAATATATTTATAAAGATTCATGGGATTTTTTAATCAAAAATAAAAAATGATGTGTATTCTGATGAATTAATGTTGGTCACAATTGATCTATGTGATTTGTTCTCCGTAATTCCCCATGAAGAAGGGATGGAATTTTTTTTTAATTTATCTCCCAGAGCATGGACTTTTCAGGAAGCAAGGCCAGCACCTTTAGAGAACTCATGGAGTTAGTTTTTGAAAACAACTTTTTGATTTTTGAAAATCAGTTATTTAAACAAGTAAAAGGTGTTGCAATGGGGGCTGGATGTGCGCCCGTTTTTGCTAATATAGTTCTAGCTTAGAAGGAAAAGCTATATGTCCCTTCTTCTAGATTTTCTAGTAGTTGGATGTTATACAGGAGATTTTTGGACAACTTCATTATTTTTTGGAAAGAAGGGGTGACACAGTTACACAAATGTTTTTATTACATTAGTAACACCATGCAATATCTAAGATTTACTATGAAATATGATTTAGTCAAGATTAATGATTTGGATGTTACAATAAGTAAAGACTGAGTGAACAAAAGATTTGTGTCCAACTTTTTTCGAAAACCAACATGCTCAAATACATTGCTGCATTTTGAGAGCAATCACTCTGCATCAGAAAAAAACCCTGGTCAAAGGAAAGTGTGTCAGATTAGCTAGAATGGTTGCAGAATATGCCACTTTACTTAACCAATGTAAGGTATTACAAAAGAAGTTGACAAAAAGAGGTTACCACATCAACTTGATTAACATATTTGATGAGGTAAAACTAAAATGGAGACAAGGTACATAACCACTTTTGGGGATCACTAATGGGATGAATGAGATCAACCAAACAGGAAAACAAATGGAATTGGGGAATAAAGTGTGTTGTTATACCATACAACAAAGATTTTTACCCCATTTGCAAAGTTTTGAAAAGTAATTGGGATTTATTTAGAACAGATTATGAATGCTTAAAAATAGTAGGTGATCAACCCAAAATAGTGTACCAAAAGGAATGCAGTTTCAAACAGTTGTTAGAAAGTTCAAAGGGAAAGAGAGAAATAGGTAAGATGTTGAAGTGTGGGTCTTGTGCACAATGAGTGATTATTCTTGTTGGCAATAGTGAGAATCAAATGTCATAAAGAAATTTTTGTTCCACATAGGTACAATTATTACACTAAAGCAGTGGTCTATATTGCTATGTGCCAGGTTTGTGAAGGGTTTTACATAGGCAAAACAAAAAGGGCTTTGAGGAATAGAATCTACCAGCATATGTAAGACATTAAAAATGAATTGTAAAAATGCCCTTTATAAACATTTATCTCTGAATAAAGACCACTACTTTAAGTTTTGTGTAATTGGCCAATGTGATCTGGGACTGGGGGGGGACCATGTGATGACTTTTTTTTAGAATACCTAGAGTTTCAATGGATCCTATGCACTAATGCAACAGAACCACCTGGCTTAAATGAAAATGTCACTCCAAGCTGTGTTTTGAAACTAAAACCCAATTTCTTTATATAAAATGTTGGATATAAAATGATTTATATACATAAACTGCTAGTAGATATGTGTGGTATAGGTAGAATAATTGTTTTTAGCTATACAGTCTTACACAATTATTTAACATCAATTTATTTATGTTATTTAATAATAAAAATGTGGGAGGGTTTTATGGAAAATGGTTTGCGTGAAATTGAAGGGGTTAAACTTTTGCCTTGCTAGGGGGGTTAGATGCAACAAAATTACATTTTAGTGAGTGTTCGAAAATGATTGGAAGAATGTTTAGAAGCATGTGATTTTTAAATGTATACAAGTCTGTGGTTATTGTGATTTATTTATTCTGATAAATTCCACATTACCGGGACAAAAGTGCTGAATTGTTAATATAATAAAGAGTATGGTTTGGTGCAATACCATGGTCTTTTTCCCTGGATTTCTTGGTATTTCAAAAATAGCAAAAAGTCAAACATTTACTAAAAAAAAATAAAACCACAGCAAAATCGTGAGGGAAAAACAACAGTACACTTTAATGAATATACATATCCATAAACCAGTTTGCAATGTTTGATGACTGGTTTTATTTTGAATTGTCAAAAATGTATGTCTATGCTTGTTTTGGAGCTTTTCTCCCCGGGCCTCTGTTGAAAATTGGCATTTCAGTTCCTAGACAAACTTTCCTCAGTAAACAAAAACAAATAAATTAATTAAGAAGATTAGCTATGGGCAACCCAAGCAGACTGAGATAATTATTAATATATGCATCTAAAAATACATAAACTTTATCCCATTTTTTTTAATTAGAAAAAATTACTTCACACTTGCTATAGTCATGTCACCTTTATTTTCATTCTAGGCTTTACGTAAGAAAGATAGTTTGGTTTAAAATTTAACATAAAAATGGGGGTTATAGTATCTATCTGTATAATGTAACAAAGGATTAGTAATAGTTGATTTCAGTCGGGATGTTTAAATAAATACAGAAATTAGACAACACATTACTGTTTTTATCATATTTGCAAATACTGTAGCCTATTTTTATATCCAGGTTACTGTTTTTATCATATTTGCAAATAATGTAGCATATTTTTATATCCAGGTTAATTAGTGCTGTTGGGCAGTAATTGCAAAAAGGTTAGTATTGAGTTAATGCACAAGAACGTTTTTGATTTACATATATATCGGAGTTCCTTTTTTGTTGAACATAAATAAAAAGCTTAACCTGGATTTTGTTAAATGTCATAGAATTTTATATATATGTTTCCTCTGCATCCCCTTTGTGGGAATCAAGGAGCTTTGTATTTTTTTCTTCAAATACCTTTATTGAATTATCACTTGTGATATTGACAAATTTACATTCATATAAAAGCAATCAACTATATTAACATAACAAGTATTATATTTCACATTTATTTCTATGTGTCGTATAACCTAAGCAGTATTACATAAATTATTCAATTCCTGCATTTTTTTTAAACAAGAAACATCTTTATTAAACTATCACTTACCACGCAGGCAGTCATACATTTATATAAATGAAAATAAACCACACCAACACAATCCTAGTTGCAAGCATTTTACATCACAAACCATACTGCCACACTCCCAGTTGCAAGCATTACACATCACTTATAATCTTTTAAATTTTTCTCACTCAGACATTACATAGCTCATTTAAGTCCCGACACCTTTTAAACCTTATTCCTCCCTTGTATGTATTGTTCCCATAGTTCCCATTTTTTCTTATGTAATTTGGTCCTTCCCCTTTCTAAAGATCTCAATTCCAGTTGTTTTCTCTCTCTTACTATATTCACTACGTCCACTATAGTTGGTTTAGATTTAGATTTCTATTTTTTAGTAATTGATTTTGGACTTTATATTTTTTAGTGAATTTTTGGCACTAACAGTTTGTGTAATATGATCAATTTAGACTGAGCAATTTCTCCTAAATAACATTTTTCGAAATAGTGCAAAGATCTTAAAAAAATATCCACAAACAAATCAGTAATGAATTTAGATTCATTAAGTTCTCCATTACTGACTCTGTTGAAGAAACATTTTTGAATTACTGTTACTTTGAGAAGTCTTTTAGAAGGTAATAGCACCTGTAAATTTGCCATTAAGTTTAAATTCTGCCCAGGGAGGCTGAGAAGTTACAGTAATATTTAACTGCAAATGTAATTCTTTTTTTTTTTTTTTTGTCTAATTGTCTATCATAATTTGAAGGGAGCATGTTTTCTTTAATATCTTAATAACATTTAGACATTTTCCTTACTCTTGTTTATTTAATTGTTCAAAGCGGGTGACCTGACTAATCAAGAATCCCCTCTATTTGGCATTAAATGATGCTGAATGGGTATCTTTTTTTAATAAGTTTATTTATTCGTTACACTTTAACTTGTAGCATGAGTTCACATCTTTCAAGAGCATTCTCCATTGACTCCCCAACAGGATGCCTGTAAGATCCACTCTGGCCTCAGTCAAAGAAAGTCTGGGGGTGGATTGAAGAGCTGGTAGACCTGGAAATTGATGATGACACAGGGATGGCAGGAAAATATGGAGCAAAAACAGAAGGAGAACATTTTCCATTGGCATCTTGCAGCATTATACATTTTTCCTCATGGCTTTAGTGGTCTTTCTGTCATGACTTTATAGTTTTACTATTCACCAACCCTTCCACGTAACTTATTGACTATTATTTTTAATGTATTGATCCTAAATACCACTTATGTGTATGCATTTTACTTCCTTCCCCTGATCACACCTTTATTGCATAAATGTCTTTATAATGCTCAGTAGAGCCTCTAAAGCTAATTTTGGCTTAGAGTTCTATTTACTCCATAATGCTTCCTGGCTGCCAGTAGCATTAAACGTAATAAGGCCTTATGTCTTGCCGTTTCTAATGTTAAACATCAGTGCCTATCCCCAAGCATCAACTCATAAACATCACCTGCTTCATTATTACAGTTTGCTTCCTCACCATTTTTATTAAAGCATTCTTTAAGGAGTCTTTAAAGCAAATCAGCTGCTTACATTCACAAAATACACGTTCTTACTTTCATCTCACTTACCCATCATATCTCTAACACCTATTTCCCCTTTGGGGGAATGATCCTTTGAAGTCTATTTAGCTTACAAACAAAAAAAAAAACAATATCTATGCACATATTTCCTTGCAGCTATCCTAGACCATCTGGTCAGCTTCTGTTTTTAGGTTCCACTAGAAGCACTACCAGTCTTTCACTAGCTATTCCTTTGTCCCACTTCTTGTGTGTGTGTGTGTGTGTGTGTGTGTGTGTGTGTGTGTGTGTGTGTGTGTATATATATATATATATATATATATATATATATATATAAATATATATATATATATATATATATATATATATATATATATGTATATGATATTAGTCCCTCATATTGGAGGCAGTCCCTAGCCTCCAGTTCATGTACTTGCTTGGCTTCCTCCCACTCTGTTACTTTTCCCTCCTGATGTAGCTTTTCCAAGTACCTTGGTTCCTTAGCTAATTTCCTCCAGTTCCTTCCATTTACCTCCTTAAGTAGTGCACCCTTATTGTTGTATGGGCCCTATAGAAAGAATCATCTTGCTCCAGTCCCACACCACTATAATCTTTATTTGTGTTTCTGCAACTTTATAGATGTAATATTTTTTTAAAGGATAGCAATAATTTGTTTAATAATTTGCTTCCAAAGTACTAATATTTCCTTATCCCACTTTATGTTCCTTTGTACCAACATCTTTTTCTACTTTTATCAGTGTCCTGCAGCTTTCATCATACGTACAAATCTGGCCTTAAAATATCCCTTCAAATTTGGTAGTCCTAGTCCCCCTTGCTGCATTGCCATCCATGATGTCTAATCTGCTTGATAAAAATATGCCTGATGTACATATTTTAACCAAAACTGTTCACTGCCTGTATCTTGCTGTCAAAATCAAATATTGTGACTTTCCATTTCATATTTTTCTAATTATCTTCTGCTTAGTCTCCTGCCATGTCCTTAGTTGTCATAACAAAGTCTTTTTTATACCCATATCTCCACGTATTTCATTTTGTCATGTCCTCATAAATATGGATACTGTTGGCATCTTGTCCTCATAAATATGGATACTGCTGGCATAACTCATGGGTAGGCATGCATTTGTATTTATTTTGTATCCTAAGAATGTCAAACTGTTTCCTAGTGTTCCACAACAGTGAAATATCCTAATGGCCTTCATTTGATCACTGTTGAAGTATTACTATCTAGTGGGAAGTACCCTGCTAAGGATGCCATATATCCGGCCAGTATATCAGAGGTTGAACATCTTCCTCTTTCACCAAATGCCCTGACACCTACATAACCTGTGCATGAATGTAAGGGATGTACAGGTTCAGAGTTCCTCAAAACTTTCATACTGCCAGCCTCTGAAGAAATACTATATTTCTTAATTTAACCTGTCAGCCTTACAGCCTGTGCCAGTTTCCTCTCATTGTGGACAGATAAGTATCCTCATTTGGGACCCTTCCTGTTTCACACTGATTTTTTTTTTTTTTTTTTTGAGTAATGTAGTAATGTTTTCATGTCAGAAATGAGAGGTAAACCTGTGTTTGACATATTCCATACAAAGACAATCATTTTAAGTGTTTATTCTGTCTAGGTCCTCCCCATAATTTTAGGTGGTGGTCCATGTATAATTCCTTCATCCCATAGACTGTCAGGAGTTATTTAGCATCTCTGACAATATACTTGGCCAGAGATTTGAGGAGCGTGCACAGGTAGGATGGCCTCGTAGTCATCTCTTTCAAATGTCTCTCTATAGTTACAAAAGAAATTCAAGAAACCAACCCCCCCCCCTCCAAAATGTTTTGGCTGCCTTGTCAAAACTGGATGTCTTTGTTGAGGTGGATGATGAGCCCTCAAACCACTCCATTTCTGTTGATGTTCCCACTGTTGTGACCACTGTGGAGGCGAACAAGGTGCAGTTGCTTGTATGGTCATCCCAACTGACAGATCAGACATCCAGCAAGGCCATGAAGAGGGAACCTTGGCTGTTAATTTCTAAGGGGCCAGAGGGCCTTCCACAGATCCTTGCTTTGGAGGACTACTGTGGTGCACTTATTGAAGTTATATCAGGAGTCATCTCCTCCTTGCATTATTTCTGCTGACACTCCAAAAAAAAAAAAGAAGAAAACAAAGCATACTTCCCCTCCTGTTATAACTTTTTCAAGAACTATTAAATCTCTGATGTCATTAAATCCTTCTTAGTTTCTTTCTTCTCTTTTTTACACCTTTAGAAGAGGAGTATCATTTTGATTCTGGGGTTTCCACCTTTGCTTATTCTTCTCAGATCTAGTCACTGAAAGAGTTTTAGTCAGAGGATGAAGACATGCTTTCTCCTGACTCCATCTTAGAGGAATTATCTTCTGGTGACAGTAGTTGGAAGATGATGCAACATTTCCACTGGAAGGGAAATTAAGTACTGATGTACAAAAGCAATACTGTGAGTTAAATATGGATGTGCGTAAGCCTTCAGCCTTTCTTCCTGTGCTGGGTGCTTCATTGGGATACTGTTTATTTTTTGCACTCCTTCTGTCTCTCTTGACAGCTGTCGCAGTGCCCCATATCCTTCACTGAGTCTACTGGCACTCCATTCACCCCCCCCCCAGTCCATTGACTGAATTTAAGCTGGAGCCATTGAGGATCTTAAAGCATTCTGGGGGGTCAGTGCTCATATATCTTCTAGCCAGAGTTTTTTTTTTTTTATTATTCTTATGACCTACCTTGGTTCTCCCTTCCTCCTTCTCTTCCAATCCTCATGATGATGTCCGAGGGGCAGGCATGCATTGGAGATTTGCAGTGTACTACCTCATTTCCACAGTAACTCAGGCAAGTCTCCACCCTTTTCCCTCCTTTGGACCACACTTCCCAACAGCAGGTATCATTGCAGGAGATGCTCACAGGACTTCCCTCCCAGGGATGATAATGCCCACCCTTCCCTGCTGCTCTGTCATTCACCTGAGCTGCTTAATGAACGCAGGTTGGATGTGCCATAGTCAGTTATTTATCCTTCTATGTCATTGCAGAGACTACAGAATACTTTCATGTTTCCTCGATTCCCTTCTGAGTCAGACACCAGTTCAAAGCCAGATAGGCTTTACAAGTTATCACACTCATAAACTTTTATGTAAGAGCTCTTCTTCAGACCCTGGTGGTGTTTCTGTTGAGTGACAAAGCTGCTAAAACTCTCGCCCTCTACTAATGCCTTGCCCATATCCAAGGATAGTGGAGCCATGGATAGTTTCAGAAAGAAAGTGTACACTTCTGCTGCACTTGTTCCATACCATTAACTCATATGTCTTGTCCTTTCTCCATTTTTGATAACACGATTAGACTAATCTCAGATTTTCCTAACTTGGACAATAAATCCTCCCCTTTGTCCTTGCGTAACTTTGTTACTCAAGTTGCAAGACATTTAGTAAAATGTGGTTATGATGCTGCCGATGCATCGTCTAGGGCTGCATTAGCTGGTTCTCTGTTACGAAGATGATCTTGCTTACATCTGCAGTCATTTCCTGAGGATGTTAAGGCTAAGTTGCTTGTTGCCCCTTTGGAAAGGGAAAGAATTTTTGGTTTCTCTTGACATTTTGTTTTAGATTAAAGTCAGATTTCAGAGGACCTAAAGGGTCCTTAACTGACAAGCCTTCAAACTTTGACTGTCAATTTCTTCTTTTAGAAAGTTTTTCTCTGGTTCCTTCCACTTTAACTTCACAGAACTTCAAAACCATCTGAAAGTCTCTCAACTCACCATTGCCCACAAGATATTTTATCAACCTAACAGCACTCCTATACAATCCAATCTCATAATCCCCTACAAAAATCTAAATTCCCTACGGGCTTCTAGCAAACTTCTTGCTAGCATAAGCAAGGCTAACAACATAGCTGGAGATTCTCTGTTTTCCAACTCTGTGGGGAAAAAACTGGAACCTACTGCCTAATGAACTAACTTTACTTTCTTCCTTGCCTCTCTTTAAACAAAACCTCAAAAGACACCTAAAAACACACTGGTTATGCCCCTGCAGCAACCCTGACTAACCTTCTGCTTCACTACTGATATCTCCTCCTCCTATTAATTTTACCAGAACTTTAATGCACACTCCTTGGAAGCAGGACTGTAACTGGTGAACACAATTCAACATGTAATCTATCCTGTTTGATGTTCTGAAAGTCCTCATGAATCATACTGTATAATAATTTATCCTGTATGTTTAGTCACCTTTACTATTGTAAATACCTACTTTATTTTATTATTACTTCTTGTATTTTTTTGTATTCTTTTTTATTGAAATCCTTTCATTTGCTATGTAATATCATTGATTTTTAATTTCAATTTCTATTTGTTACTACTGGAGATTTTCTCCCCGGGCCTCTACTGAAAATGGAAATATGTTCAGTTAGACTAGCCCGGTTAACAAATGTAAAATAAATAAAATAAAAAAATAAAACTTTGGAGAGGGATAAAATCAGGCAAATTGGCTCTCATCATAATTTATAAAATATGTAAACTAACTTGGGACCTTCCACCATCCTTTCTGTTATTTCAGTTTCTCTCAGATCAGGAAGCCTTGGTTTTACCTATTTTCCAAATCTGTACCATAAGGAAACCATTGAATTTGTCCCTCTTTCCCAAGGAGAACAAAGGTTTTATTCAAGACTCTTCCTTGTTCCAAGACAGGAGGGCACATGGACACCTGTTCTGGACTTGTATCAACCCTAAACACCAATGTGAGAGTGTTCAATCTCGCCGTTTGTTCTTACACATGGGTTCGGAGCCGATCCTCAGCTCCGTGTCGGCCGCTTGCAAGCTCTGCATCGAGAAGAAGCTCGAGACAACCCAGTACCCACAATCCCCCTCTGCCTTTACCCCAGATCTAGTTTGCCGCTGCAGCGTTCGCATCACTGGGTCGAGCTCGAACAACTAAAGCTAAGATTAAGATTTTTTTCTTGTTATTTCTACTTAAATTTCTTCTATAAACTTTGTGTAGTGACTAAGTGCGTGTGTGTGGTACGGTTGAGGAATTCTCGGTTCCGTTTAAGTTTAATTTTAAACTTATTAGAGTTTCCCTCGGGGCCTACCACCCCCTTTAGGATTTGACAACTGGATTTGACAATTACTGGATATACATTTCTCTTTTACTGGATTTGACAATTACACCGGATTTGACATACTACCTGGACTTGACTTTTTACCTTTTTTCCTCATTTAGTTAAGATGTCTGAGAAGACTAAATCTGGTTTTAAGCGTTGCCAATGTGGGCAAAAAATGTCAATCACTGACAATCATAGTTCCTGCGTCTACTGTCTTGGCCCTCTCCATCTGCAAGAAGACTGCTCTATTTGTCATTCTTTCAGTGAGAGGGTCATGACAGATAGGCGCAAGAAACTCATGGATAGGGGTTTATTGAAACCTTCCTTTCAGGAGGCTCTGGATGCTTCAGACCAGGCATCCAAGTCCTCGAAGGAATCGAAGACGTCGGAGCCCAAGTCATCGGCTCCGAGCTCTTCGGTTAAGGTTCGATCACCGGTTCCACAGACCTCGGGGCCGAGTGTTCAACTGTTGTCAGTGTCCGAGCCTCGAGTCTTGGAACCGGTGACGGAGCTCCCTCCCCCGACACTGTTGAGGTCGGCTCCATCTTCGATTCCTTCGACCCGTTCTTCCAGGCCCCTCTCCGACACCGATGTTGACCGTGTGGTGCAGAAATTACTGGAGAATTCGGCCTTATCCAAACTCATCTCGGTCTCCACCCAATTGGTGTCGATACTGGAAGGCCTTCCATTATCTCCATCTGTTCCTCCTCCGAGACCTGTCCAGTCTTTGGAGCCGGAAGAGGCTGATCTACTGATTGTGGAGCCCTCGGTGCCAGAACCGTCTTTTTCTCGGTCGGCACCGTTCACCTCGACTCCATCGGATCTGGTACCGGAGTCTCGGGGCCGAAGATCCATCCTTGGTTCCGGGACCGAGAGTCGAACCGATCTTTCGGTTCCGACTCTCCCTCTCGGGGCCTCGGCTCGGATCGACTCGGCTCCGTCCTCAGGGTCGATGCCTTCGGTGCCTGTTTCGGGGATTCTTCCCATTTCTTCGGAACCGGGAGATACCTCGACTCGGGACCCGGGGGCCTTCGATCTCATGAGGAAGGTGTTGTCTACCCAGACAACCACATCAGTAGAAGCAGCCTCTCCTCCCCATAAAGGACCGTTATCCTCCTCTGCACCAACGGTCACATCCAAGCGTCGAGCACCGGTGTCTCAGCCACCCCTGGAGGGTGCCCTCTTCCTCGGAAGCTTCTTGGATGCCCCGTAGAAGTCCCTAGGAAAAGATTGTGTAAGAGGAGACACTTAGATTCTCCACAAGAATCATTGACATCGGACACTGACTTGGATGAGTCAGAAGGGTCCCCAAAGTCACCTTCAGAGGATGTCTCTTTGCTGACATCTTGGAGATCCTAAAACAGAGAGGTGATTGGCAGTCCCTTCCCCCTTCTGAGGATGAGTCAGTCTTGCTGAAGGCATTCGGTGCTCGCCCTTCCTCCTCCTGGGTCACTCCGCCCTTCGATGAGTTAATGGAGCTGATTGCTCGAAGGGCGTGGGAGACACCTGACACGGTGGAACCAGTCCCTAGAAAGCCTAATAAGTACATTACTGCACCCCAAACCAAGGCTTACCTCACAAAGGGAGTTCCAGTGGATGCTATGGTGGTGGCAGTGGCCACGAAAAAGGAGATGTCGGAATCTTCCTCATCTGTCCATCCACCTAACAAAGATTCTAGGACTATGGACAGGTACGGGAAGCGCATTTTTAGTTCAGCGGCTTTTTCTATGCGATCCCTGAACTATTTGACCCATTTTACACGTCTACAGAGGGATCTAATCAAAGAGTTGGGAGATACCCTCCAGGGTACTACAGATGCTGCTGTTTCAGAGAAAGTTACAGCACCCTTACATCCATTGTTAACTCATCCATGAGGCTGATATCATACGCAGCCGAAGGATCGAGTAGGGCAGCAGCTTCAGCGATTGCTCTTCGCAGACAATCCTGGATGCGCTTATGTTCATTTGCGAAAGCCTTCAAGTCTTTCTTTACTAACGCCCCATTTGATGGTGCCACTCTCTTTGGCCCCAAAGTAAAGGAGACCCTTACCCGGTGTGAACAGGAGGGAAAGACTCTGTCTGCTGTCGGAGTCCGTTTTTCCACCCCATCCAGACCGTACCCCAAAGGGCAACGCGGTGGAAAAATGTGGTTTCGAAAACCCCAAGGATCTTTCCCAGGCACGCAGGGTGATGCCCCCTCTAGAGGCAGAGGAGGGGGCAGAGGGGGTCTGCAAAACCAAGGTGACAGGGAAACCCTTCCAGCACTCCTGAGAGGAGGCCCGACTGTCCTGCTCTGGAGGCAGTCGGGGGTCGCTTAGCTTTATACCCTCAGGCCTGGCAGAATCTTACTACAGACAACTGGGTAAAAAGCGTGGTTACCAGAGGTTACAGAATACCCTTTCTATCCACTCCCATTCCAAAGAAAAGACTCCCAGATGTGCCGCCCCATCTGCGAGACCCAGCAGCTATAGAAATTTCAAAGCTGCTAGAAAAAAAGAGTCATCCAACCAGTCCCAGCGGACCAAATAGGATTCGGAACTTACTCAAGGTTCTTTTTAGTTCCAAAGAAGACAGGGGACTGGAGGCCGATTTCTGGACCTAAGCAACCTCAACACCTTCGTCAAGAAAGAAAAGTTCTGAATGGTCACGCTTCAATCGATCCTTCCATTCTTACAGAAGGACGACTGGATGTGCTCAATAGATCTGAAGGACGCATACTACCACATCAAAATGGCCAGGGCGTCCAGGGATCATTTGCGCTTCTGGCTGGGAGCCAGTCACTATCAGTTTCGAGCCCTGCCCTTTGGTCTGACCTCAGCCCCCAGGGTTTTCACCAAATGCATGGCAGTGGTAGCGTCTCATCTGAGACGCCTAGGATTCCAGGTGTTTCTGTATCTGGACGACTGGCTCCTTTCTGCCACCACCCGGCGTCAACTGATACAGGCCAGGGATTACACTCTACAACTTTGTGTTCACCTCGGAATTTCCATAAATTTCGAAAAATCTTTACTACAGCCATCACAGCATATCTTATTCATAGGAGCGGAATTAGATACGCATTGTTTAATTCTAAGGCTTCCTCCAGAAAGGATAGCCTCACTACAAAGCCACATTTCTCTCCTTCTGTCATCCAAAAAATCCCCAGCAAAGCTGGTTCTGAAGGTCTTGGGTCTCATGGCAGCTTCTCTCATTGCGATACCATTGGGAAGACTGCACATGAGAGTTCTACAATGGCTACTGTTTGCACAATGATCGTTCCAACAGCTACCTCTGACACACGAAATTCTGATTACAAACACATGCAAATCACACCTAACCTGGTGGCTTCAGACTTGCAACCTTTCCAGTGGAAGACCATTTGTGCTACCCACGCCGACAGCGACGGTAACCACGGACGCTTCCCTGATAGGGTGGGGGGGCATCTTTCAGGGACAGACAGTCCAAGGCAAATGGACCAATTTGGAGTACAATCTGCACATCAATGTTCTAGAGTTGAGGGCAGTGTTTCTAGCGTTGCAACACTTTGCTCCCCTTCTTCCTCTAGGGACTATTGCAGTTCAGACAGACAACATGTCTGTAGTCTGGTACATAAACAAGCAAGGGGGAACCAGGTCTTATCAGCTATGCAGAGAGGCCATGAGAATTTGGCAATGGGCGGAGTCCACTGGTCGCTTTCTGATCGCAACGCACATCCCGGGGTCATCCAACGTCATAGCCGACAGGCTGAGCAGAGCAATCCTGTTGCCTCACGAGTGGTCCCTTAAACAGTCAATTGCGAAGACGATTTTTCGCAAGTGGGGCCAGCCTTCCTGCGATCTTTTTGCGTCTCCAATGAACGCCAAATGCAGGAGCTACTTTGCCCTATTACCCTCCAGGGAAGTCCCCAGGGACGCGCTGGTGCACGATTGGCCCCCGGGTCTCCTGTACGCTTTTCCTCCCTTTCCCCTGATTGCAAAGTTTCTGCAGAAAGCCAACAACCTTCAAAGGACGATAATCCTCATTGCCCCATTCTGGCCTCGTCAAATTTGGTTCCCCTTTCTGTTGCAACACCGCATTCGGGGACCTTGGATTCTGGACCCAGAGCCAGATCTACTGACTCACTCGTCAGGAGTTCCTCACCCCTCTCTCGAATCACTCCATCTAGCAGCTTGGCTGCTCCGCTTCCCTTTAGCCAGGTCTGATTCTCTTACACCGGCAGTTCAGAATATACTAGTGGCTTCTCATAAAGCTTCCACTACAAAGACCTACACTAGTAAATGGAAGCGTTTCGTCTTCTGGGCAAATTCACATCATTTGGACCCTGTCATAGCTCCGTTAAACAGGATCTTGGAGTTTTTAACAGAATTGTTCCATGAAGGAGCTTCTCCTGCCACTTTAAGAGTGCAATTGGCTGCCATTTCCAACTTTCATGTGGAAGAATGTGGGGCACCTGTTATGGCTCATAGACTTTGTAAGGCCTTTTTCAAAGGATCTTTTCATATTAGACCACCAGTTAGAACTCCTACATCACCTTGGAATCTGAACCTTTTACTATCTAAATTGATGTTGCCCCCTTTTGAGCCAGCCTCCGTTTGCCCATTGAAGTATTTATCGTGGAAGACTCTCTTCTTGGTAGCCATTACATCCGCTAGGCGAGTGTCTGAGCTTCAGGCTCTTTCTATTAAACACCCTTATTTGATCTTCCACTCTGACAGAGTATCTCTTCGCACTAATCCATCCTTTCTCCCCAAAGTTTGCTCTACCAATAACATTAATCAGTCCATTAAATTACCCACCTTTTTCAAGAATCACTCTAATAAGTTAGAGTATATGTTACACAAATTGGATGTCCGTAGACAACTCAGGTTTTATTTGGATAGAACAAAGGATCACAGGAAATCTGATCAACTTTTTGTAGCCTTTGCTGACAGCAGGAAGGGTGTAGCGGTTACTAAACGAACTCTTTCCAAATGGCTAACTGATTGTATTATATACGTTTATGATTCTTCAAATCAATCCTTATCTGTCAAACCTAAAGGACATTCTACAAGATCAGTGTCTACATCCTTGGCTCACGCAGCTCGCCTACCATTAGACACGATTTGTGCAGCTGCTACTTGGGCTAAACCACATACATTCATCTCTCATTACGAAGTGGACAGGGTTTCTAGGGATAGGGCAACCTTTGGTTCCACTGTGCTCAAGAACGTTCTCCCGTGAGTTCCTCAGGAACATGGAGCTAGGGACGCTACCCATGTGTAAGAACAAACGGCGAGATTGAACACTCTCACATATAGAAGTTATGTCCTTACCATAACGTTCCATGTGGAGTGTTCATCTCGCCTTTGTTCTTACATTCCCACCCTCCCACCCTCAGGAAGAACGTTCAATTTGGTGCCTGGTCTGGAGTATTCTCCTTCTGCATTTGCAGTGGTTGTATATGTATATAGATGATTTCTTGATTATGTAATTTTTGGCATGAGTGTGCTCTCTCTGACTGCTGGTTTGCTTGCAAACTAGATCTGAGGTAAAGGCAGAGGGGGATTGTGGGTATTAGGTTGTCTCGAGCTTCTTCTCGATGCAGAGCTTGCAAGCGGCCGACACGGAGCCGAGGATCGGCTCCGAACCCATGTGTAAGAACAAAGGCGAGATGAACACTCCACATGGAACGTTATGGTAAGGACATAACTTCTATTTTTTACGAATAGCTTAAACTATACAAGCGATACTTTATGCAAGACTCCACATGTTGAATATTCAGTACCCTGTCAAGTCATCTTGAGCACAGTACTGTCACCATCTTAATTTCTCAGTTCCCCCCTTGCCCTTTGTGAAGAAAGGATTTCTTTGATTAATCAGTCAGGCATTTCTCAACCTGGGAGTGCCTTTTCTGGTTCCCTCTCCCCATTAAGAAGTCTCCACAAATGCTTCAGACCTAGCTTGGGAGCCTGTTCTATGGACCTAAAGATCAAGGATGTAAGACAGAAGTAAATGCATAAATATCAAGAAAATATAATCTCTGAACCTAGCTCTTCAATCCCTTCATCATATCTGGTCTGCAGGAACCCTCCAGGTTCTGACAGACAATATCCCAGTCCTGTGGTTTGTCAACAAATATAGAGGAAAAAAATCCTATCAACCCTGCAGGTTTGCCATGAGAGCTTGGGAGATTACTGTCCATCACAGTCTGATGTCCTTTTTTTCCCATGTTGCAGTCTTCTGGACTCTTGGGTTTCCTTCTCTTGCTAGCTGAACCTCCAGCCATTATACAAAAGATTCTTGTCACTGCTAGGTGCATGGTACGTCTGACATGAGTAGGGGAATGTGGACCATAAAAGTGATGTCTGCACACACCAGACCTCAGAACTTATCAGCCGCCAGTCAAACTTCAGCTGTTCCTGCCGTACCAGCTATTGGATCGAAAAGTCTTAAGATAAATACCCCATTGGGGACGTTTTGTTTTTTGGTTCACTGCATGCCTGTGTGGGTTCAGGTCATCCAGGAAGGGAAAGTGTAAGTGCGTTCATCAGATCCCCCATAAAGACACGCACAAGCTTTGCCTTTTTTTGTTTAGGGCCTACGCACAACTGTAAGTCCTGCTCCATCTACCAGGCCTTCATCCCGAAAACCTTTTGTAGCAGACTGCACGCTTTAAACATCTATCTGGAGAATCAGTGCCTTAAGCGCTTAGCTTTAGGTATGGAGGGGCCATCAGGTCAGCCCGTTGAGCCGCCCAAGAAATAAGCCAAAATTGCTAGGCCAGAATCTGTAGCTGTACCTCCTCCACCTGACATCCCTCCTGTGGCCGACGTCAGCCTGGAGGAATGATCGGTCACCTCTGAATGCCGACATCGGCTTCTGATGGCGAGGGGAACCTTGGCTTGCACAGGCTGCCCAGACAGATCCCTCCATTACCTCTCTGATAACTGACCCCAGGTCTTCCCTGGCTCTGACGCCTGCTAGGTCTTCTCTTAAAAAGGAGGAGAAAAGGGGACATGTTTCTCCACCAGCTGAGAGCCAACCAGATTTGCAGGCTTTTTCACAGAATCTTTTCAATGCCTTTATGGCCCTAAGGCATGCTACTCCCTTAACTTATCTCCAGTGGCTCCTCCTGTGATGAGCCCTAGGCCTCAGGCCTTAGACACCTCCCAGGTTGAAGCTGATTAATCTTCTGACTCTGTCTTAGAGGATTCCCTTTCTTATATTTCTCAATTACCTTCCTCCCTTGGCTATGCCTCCCCAGAGGAAGAATCTGCGGAGGCAGATTCCCCAGCTGAGGATCTCATCTTTGGGGAGATCATTGCAAAGATGAGGCAGCATTTCAAATGGGATTCCTCTGAAATGACAGAAGTTTAGAAGAGATATTATGAACTTCTTCAGATGGACTCCATTGCCCCTTCAGTCATGCCACCAGTATTGCCAGCATTTCTAGATGCATTTAGTTCAGCATCTGTCAATCCTGACTCTCAGCCCCCTACATCCCAGAGGGCTGATAGATTCTACAAAGTCTCTAAGGGAGCCAAATTCCTGCCGCTGAACCTGGCACTGTCCCATTTTCAGCGGATAAGGCATTCAAACTCCTTCCATCCTCTTCTGTCCTCCCTACTGACAAAGACAGCCAGGCCATGGAGCACCTTGAGAAGAAGATCTACACTCGACTTTGGCATTCAGGGTAATTATCAAATCCACATTTCCAAATATGCCCTAGCCCTTTTGGAAAAAGCCACTAAACAATTGAGTGACATCCTAGATTCTCCTGCCAAAGCTCAGTTGTCCAGCCTTATATCCATGTGCTGTCAGGTCACTAGGCATTTCATTACGTGCAGCTACAATGCTGCAGAAACTTTGGCAAGGTCAGCTGCATCTGCCTCAGTCCTGAGAAGATGTACTTGGCTAAGGTTACAACCCCTACCTGATGAAATCCGGGCAAAACTCTTGGATGCACCTCTTGATAACTCAGCTGTTTTGGGGTCAAAAGTGGCTGAGTTATTCAAGACTCTGCAACAAAAGGGGAATGAGTTACAAGGCCTTAATCACTTGTTTGTTTCTCCTATCCTGAAATTCCACAGGAATTACCCTTTGAAAACTCAGTTTATCAGAAAGCATTCTGACCGACCCCTCCTTCCAGGGCCAGAAAAACTGCCATGAAGCAAATAACTCTTTCCAGGCCTGTCCAGACTCCAGCACAGAAGCCTCAGTTTCAAGACAGGCAGGTAGTTTGTGACTACCTGCTACTCTTGAAGAAAAAAAAAAAAAAACCCAACACCATTCCCCTGTCACAAAAGCTCTCTCTCACTGTCTCCCTGTTTGGAAAAAAAATCACCACAGACAGGCCGGGTCTTATCTGTAATAGACAAGGGTTATTTCATGACCTGTATTACTACTCCATCTTGGAGGAGCATTCCACACCCCCCACAAAGAACATCTCCCTTTCTTTCAACCAGTGCTAGACAACCTCATTACCCAGGGTACTATTCAACCTGTTCCCCTGGCAGAAAAGGGAAAAGGATCCTATTCCAGGCTATTCCTAGTCCCAATGAAAGATGGCCCCTGGAGACCATTCCTAGATCTCTCCCACCTCAGTCTCTTTCTGTAAGTTCCCACCTTTCAAATGCTCACTCTGCAAACCCTTTTCCCTGCGATCTTACCTCAGGGGTTCATAGCCACCTTGGACATCAAGAATGCCTACCTACACATCCCTGTAAGGCCCAATTTCAGGAGATATCTGCAATTCTCTGTGGTCTCCTCACATGATCAATTCTCAGCCTTGCCCTTTGGGCCTTCTGCAGCACCAAGGGTCTTCACCAAGTGCTTAGGGGATTCACATTTTCTTAGATGACCTGTTTATTCAGGCAGACTTCAAAGAATCCCTCCTACTCCATCTACAGACATCTCTCTCTCCTACAGGCACTGGGATTCAAGATAAATTATCCCAAGTCCAGCCTGAACCCCTCTCAGAACCTTGTTTTCCTGGGGGTGCAGGATACGAATGGATGTCATGAAGGCCTTCAGGCCACAGACTTGACTGGCAGGCAGTACCCTCAGGCTCCTGGGTCATAAAGCATCGACCATTCCCATGTTGCCATTGGCGAGGCTCCACATGAGAAAGCTACAATGGTACCTAAGGTCCATATAGACTCAACACACTCATCCTGTAGAGTACAAAATCCCCTTCTTGCCTTGCTTCAAGAAAAGAGATTCAGTGGTGGTTGAATCAAATGAATTGCAACCCAGGTCTACACTTACAGGCCCCCCTACCAGTACAGGAAATGTACACGGATGCCTCAGATATGGGGTGGGGAGCAACCATGGGCTCCTTAAGAGGCCAGGGTGCTTGGCCATACTCCCATCAAACAGGAGCATATCAATATCAGAGAGATGATAGCAATTGTTTTGGCCCTAAAGGCCTTCCAATTCACACTGAAACAAGACCCACTGAAATTGTTCACAGACAACACTACAGTTGTGAGGTATGTCAGCAAGCAGGGGGAACAAATCCAGCTTGCTATGCAGACTAGTTCTCCAAGCGTGGGAGCTTGCCACAAAACAGGGAGTCACACTTCAGGTAGTGTACATCCCTTCAGAACAGAGCACTCAGGCAGACACTTTTAAGCAGGTCCATGTCACAGTCCTGCGAATGGATGCTCTACAATGTTGTGTTCTTGGACATAGTCCAGAAATGGGGTACACCTCAGATCTGTTTGCCTCCCTTATGAACAGACAGCTTCCATCCTTTTGCACCAGGCTGCCCAGCACTCTAGTGAGGGCAACTGATGCCTTTTCAGTCTCTTGGAAAGGGGTGTTTCTTTATGCATTCCCTCTTCCCACTACTACAGAAAGTCCTACTGAAAATTCAACAGGACAGATGAAAAATTGTGCTGGTGACCCCCTTTTGGCCAAGACAGCACTGGTTCCCCCTCCCTCTGCATTTAGTCAGGGACAGTCACCACAAGTTACCCTACAGAGTTAACCTTCTCATACAGGACAAGGGATCTCTGATCCATCCTCACTGGCAATCTCTGAACCTCACCCTGTGAGTGGTAGAATTCTGATGCCTTACAGAGACCTCTACAATGAGGACATGCTCACAGTCCTGCAGGATGCCGGGAAACCTAATACTAGGAGATCTTGTATATCTACATGGAAAAGATTCTCCATATGGTGTCTACAAAGGCAGTTGGACCCTTTCCAGGGTGATGTCTCTTTGGTACTGTCTTATCTGTGTGAACTTTTGCAGACAGGGTTGGTGTACTCCTCCATTAAAACCCACCTGGCTGTTTCAGCTTGTCTGCTTCTAGACCCCCCTTTGGCTTACAGATTGCCTGCAAAGTTATTCCTAAAGGGAGTGCTGCATCTCAGGTCCCCCCAGTAAACCTTTTCCTCTCCTGTGGGACCTAAATTATGTTTTGGAGAAGCTCATGGTAGCCTCTTTTGAACCTGCTTCTAAGGCTTCTCTGAAACACTGCACATAGAAAACAGTACTCCTAGTGGCCTTGACATTGGCTAGAAGAGTCTCTAAGTTGCAGGCTCTCATGGCCATTCCCCCATTCCTCATCTTCCACAAAGATAGAGATAACCCGTAGGACCAACCCTTCCTTCATGCCCAAGGTGGTCAACGAGCTTTCCTTAAACCAAGCTTTTCAGCTACCTACCTTGTTTGCCCATCCTCAGAGTGACAGGTAGAGAGCCTTACATTCCCTTGATGTGCATAGACAGCTTAGACTCAGTTTTAGAAAATCTGACCAGTTGTTTGTCTTCTTCAATCCCAGGGCCATGGGGAAAGCTGTAACAAAACAGATAATTTCAGCCTGGATTTCCAGGGCAATTTCTTTCTGCTATGCACCCCATGGGAAGTCCTTGGGGTCCAAAGTTAAAGCACACTTCTCTAGGGCTATGGCTCTTTGTCAGGAGCTTTCTTTAAGGGATTAGACACTGACACCATTTTAGAGGCAGTTACATGGACATATGTCCACACATTTACCCAGCATTACAAATTGGACCAAATTTCTAAATCCAGGGCTGGATTTGCCAGGGCCATCCTCCATAGATTTTTGGAAAACAGTTCCAAGCCACCACCCTCTACTTCCCAGTGAGCTTTGGCACTCACCCAGTAGTCCGGAATACTGCAAAATGGGAATAGAAGGACATGGAACAGTTGTGTAAAATCTTACCATAACCACAGATGTCCTTGTCCTCCATGTTGCAGTATTCCTTCCCCGCCTGTTCCCATAATGGTCACTTCATGGATAGCACTGGAATTGCACAGTTTTTCCTGGGACTGGGGTTTGACTGGGATGCTCAGTTCTTAGGTCTGGTGTGTGCAGACATCACTTTTATGGCCCACGTTCCTCTAGCCACATCAGACGTCCCACGCACCTAGCAATGACAAGAAGCTTTTGTATACTGGCCGGACATTCGGGTAGCAAGAGAAGGAAACCCAAGAGTCTAGAATACTGCAACATTAAGAGGACATCTATTGTTATGGTATGATTTTACACAACTAGTTTTTCCTTCTGGGATGAACTCTGTCAAGGCAGATCCTCATGAATGGATGTTTTACAGAGAGGTCTTCTTACAGATGGTCTACCTGGGGAGTTCCGCACTGATAGTAATTTTTTCTTCCTCCCTGAACAGACAGCTCAGACTTTTATGTTCCAGAGTCCCATGCATAGAAGAATGGAAAATGAACTTGTCATTCTCTTGGAAATGGAAATTCCTTTATTCCCCCTCCCCCAATTCCAAGCATATTTCTAAAAATCAAGAATGCCTGTCCAGTGTTTCTGTTGGTGACCCCCTTTTGGTCCAGACAGCATTGGTTCTCCCTTCTATTTCATTTAGCCAAGGGCTACCCACAAGATGGATTTACACAGCAAAACGACTTCTTCATTCATCCAAACATTCAAACTCAGCTTTACTGTTTAGATGATAAGCTTTTAATACCATTTAGGTACCTTTTCCTCTGGCAGTGTGCTACAGGTATTACAAAAGGATAGAAATCCTGCTGCTAGCAAATCTTATGTTTCCATATGGCAAAAATTTTCAACTGTGTACCAGAAAAAAGGACAAGATTGTTACAAATTTTGCGTTCTTCTTCCTTCGTCCTTGCATACTTATATTAGCCGATCAGCTCTGGATTGGCATACTTTTTTCTGTTAAAGCACGTTTATTAGTCATTTCTGCCTGTCTACCTACTGATCCACTATTTTTTTCCTATTTTGAGGTCAGTCAGGTTTTAAAAGGCATTGTACACAACAAGCCTTCAAAAAGGATGTGTATGTACAGTATCCTTGATGGTTTACTTCCCACTAGTTAGCAATACTGCAAGAGTAATCTATATGAGCATCTGCTGTTATGGTAAGTTCTTACACAGATGTATTGTCTGGGCCTGTTATACAGTGTGTTATCTGTGAACAAAGCTATTTTCTCTTGATTAACACACCACTTAATATCCTCAGATTTTAAGTCCCTTATTTTTCTTTCTAAAGATTCCAAGTATTAGGCAGATCATAGAGGAGAAAGAGGGGTATCCCTTTTTCCTGTACTCAAACTCAGTTTGTCTGATAGTACCCATCCTGTTTGTATTCTGGATTCCAGTCAGTCCTATATTCTTGTTATTAATCTATTATTTTACTCTGAAATGTAAGTGCTGCCTTTGCGCTACACATGAAATCCCATATGAACATTTCCCATGGTTTCTTTGTGTCCGGGCTCACATACATTAACGGTGCTTATGCTCTGATTCCCTCTGAATCATTGTAGTTCTATTAATAGTGTTAAATGTCTGATGTGATGTCAGTCTCGTCTTTATTCTCACTGGTGGGGTCAGATCTGTCTCAGCTGTTACATAAGCTCAAGGTCCTCATCTAAGCTCGTGGGCATTTTCCCTAATCATAATGCAACTCACTTACATCCCAGGTCTCACTTGCCGCACGGTGAAAAGGTTTATTGATAGCTAGCTCTGGGCTAAGTATTGCTAATGTCATTATTTTTCAATTCTTATAACTGTTTATTTAGATTATCCCTTTATTAATCTCTCTGTTCTCCTTTTCTGCTATACTATATTAGAGTGAGTGTTCCCTACCCCGTTATAACCCATTTAAATTAAAGGGTGCATAACTATCATCTGATTTAGTTAGAGGACACCTTCCCCTGTCTTTCCCCCTCCTTTTCTAATCATCTGTTTAAGTTAGAGGGCGATCATTAAAAAAAAAAAAAAATTATTACTGTTGTATCTACCTGATGTCCTTCTATTCATATGTTGCAGTATTCATAACAGTAGGGAGTTGCTGCCAGCAGTGCCGCCTTCTGGCCAGTATACCAAAGTCTTTGCTTCTGGAGGGTATACATGGCTTCCCTTGTCAGGGCCATAAAGTGACGTAGGGTATAAAGGTGACTTCTGCACGCACTCTCCTCAGAAATTTCCTGCCGAAGTGAATACTGGACTCCTGTTCGCCAGTTCCAAAAGCAGATCGCATTTCAGATGACCGTTAAAAGTCTCCAGATCAGACCGTTTCTCCTACCGATACAGATAAGTGCCCTGTTGGGTTTTTTCTTTGCCTTTGATTATTATTAAGTCTTGCATGTTGGCTAGAAAGGGGGTGTGTGTTTGTGGGAGACAAATTCCTCATAAGGACGCACAGGAAAAGTGCATTTTTTGCTTAGGCGAGGCCCACGACCATACGTCCTGCCCCATTTGCAAATCTTTAGTTCCGAAAACCCTTCGTAGCAGTCTTGCTGCACTAAAATTGTACTTAGAAAGTCTAAGACTCAGACGTCTTGTGCTCAGTATGGAAGGGGGGGGAGTAGGACCATCCGAAGAGCTGCCAAGAAAGTTAAGCTGGAATATCACGCTTTGCCTCAGGCGTCCGAGAAGGTTTTTGAGGCTGATGAAAGCCTGGCATCTTCCCAGACATCAGTTTCCAAGCTAGGCCTGGGAACCTCTATGGGAGCTGGTGTGGCAGAAAATGTTAGTGCGTCCGCTGAGGCTATTCAGCCGTCAGATGCTGATGGCAGAGGGGAACCATGACTCAGTCAGTCAGAGGGTCTTACTACTTCACTTCCACCCAGGCAGATGTCTGCTCTGATTCTGTCCCCACCAACTAATCCCTTAAAGAAAAAGCAAAAAGTTAAACACCCTGAAACCCAACCAGTTCCTGGATGGGACGTTTTTTCTCAGAGTATTTTTAAGGCTTTTCAGCCCTTACAGAGAGAACAGGCCCCACCAGCCCCCTCACCTCGACCTACTTTACAGATCTCAGAGGAAGAGTTCTCCTGTTCAGGTGAGTCTTTTTCATATGAATCCCAAATAGAATCCCCAAAAGATTTAATCACCCCAGAGGAGGAGGGACCCCTTACTCCTGAGTCTCCAGGGGAAGAAATTATCTTTGAAGACGCACTCTCCCTCATGAGGGAGCATTTTAAATGGCAGGCCTCTGAAGTATCAGATACCAAGAATAGGCACTTCATCCTTTTGCAAATGGAGCAACCCCCTCTCCATCAGCAGTGGCCCCCTTGCTACCTGCCTTCCAGGATACTTTCGTGGCTTCTTCTCAATCTCCTGACTCTCAACCACCAGCTTCTAAACATCTGGACTGATTCTTCAAGGTCCCTCAGGATACCCAATACCTCTTTAGGAACCCACCAGCAGACCCAGCAGTTACTGCTGTCTCTGCTGACAAGTTGTCTAGACAATTACCTTCGACTGCTCTTTATCCCACAGACAAAGACAGCAAATTCATGAACAGATTAGGGAAGATAGTCTATACCTCCTCTAATCTGGCTATAAGAGCTCTCAACTACCAAACACGTATGGCTAGATATGTCCTGGATACCATTACCAAGGCCTCCACATTACTATATGAGGCACCAGATTCTTCCATTAAAGCACAATTTAATACCCTCTTTTCCACTGCATACCAAGTAACTAGGCACTCAGTAAAGTGCATTTATGATGCTGTGGAAGCCTCATCTAAGTCTGCTGCATCTGGATCAGTCCTGAGGCGATATTCTTGGGTGAGACTACAACCCCTAGCCATGGATGTACAAACAAATTGCTGGATGCACCCCTGGATAATAAAGCTGTTTTTGGGCAAGCCTCAGCAGAACTCCTCAAATCCCTTCAAGAAAAGGGTAAAGATCTTCAAAATCTTAAACACCTTCTGGTGTCTCATATACCAAGATAACACAGGAATTATCCACAAAAACCTTCCTTTGTCAGAAGGCAGTCCTCACACACTACTCCACAGTCTAAAGGACGCAGACAAACCATGAAAAACTCTACTCCAAGGTTTACTACTAGTCCTTCCACTAGGCCCTTTCGAGGCCAGTCTGACAAGTCCAGGCTGCCACCTCTGTGACTACCCACCCTTGCACCAAAACACCCCACTTTCCCTCCATCCCACCCTCTCCCTTGCCCACTGGCGGATAATCACATTAGAACAATGGGTTCTCTCCATCATTCAGTCAGGCTATTTCATGACGTGGTGGATACCACCACACTTTCGTGGTATCCCTCAACCACTTGCAAGCCAAACCCACCTATTCCCTCCTATCATTTAACAGCTTCTAGATCAAGGTACCATATCATCAAAGAAACATAGGCTTTTACTCCAGATTGTTTCTGGTACCAAGGAAGCACGGTGCATGGAGGCCAGTCCTAGACTTATCCTATCTAAATCTATTTCTCAAAGTCTCCAGTTTCAAAATGATTATCTTACCCCCCTGCTCTTACCAATCATTCCACCTCAGGCTTTCATGGTAGCCCTGGATTTGAAGGATGCCTACCTACACATCCCTATTCACCCAGATTACAGGAAATACCTTGGATTTGCAATAGGCTGTTGCCATTTGCAATTCTCAGCCTTGTCCTTTGGACTCTCTGCTGCCCCCGGGTATTCACAAAGTGCCTGGCCCCCGTCATTGCTCACTGCAGCACTCCGGGTATTCAGATAGACCCATACCTGGACGACCTGCTCATTCTTCAAGACCGACAAGCCCTCCTACTATATCTACAACAGGTAATCTCCACCCTATCTCAGTTAGGGTTCACCATAAACCATGAAAAGTCTCACCTGATCCCCTCTCAAGACCTGGTTTTCCTGGGATGCAGGATCAGAACATACATAATGAAAGCCTTCATTCCAAATCAGAGAATCCTAGACCTTTGTCTATATTTTCAGAAAACTCCTCTCCCACACTTCCTTGTCAGCTCGAGAAATTTTAAGAATTCTAGGCCACATGGCATCACTCATACCCATGCTGCCTCTGGCAAAACTCCATATGCGAAAAATCCAGTGGGTCCTGAAAACCTTATGGAGCCAACACTCCCAGCCCCTGAACATCCCCCTCCCCTTACTTCAATGTTTGAAGAAGGAACTCCAGTGGTGGATATCAGCTCTTCACCTCAACCAAGGGATCCACCTTCAGGTCCCAGCCCCCCACCAACAGGTCTCCACAGATGCCTCCAACTTGGGATGGGGGACAGTGCTACTTACAAGCCAAAAACAACTCTCGGTGCAAAGCTAATGGTCCAACCCATGACAAAAGGACCATATCAGCATCAAAGAAATGAGGGCTTTACACTTGACCCTACTAACCTTCCAATCAGCCCTTCACCCAGGAACCCTGAAAGTAATCGTAGATAATATGATGGTCTTGTGGTACATAAACAAGCAGGGGGGAACAAAGTCCTACCCTCTGTGCAGCCTGGCAATCCAGATCTGGAACCTACCAGTATTTCTGCACATTCATCTGGTAGCTGTTTATATCCCTTCAACAGAAAATGTCATGGCAGACTACCTGAGCAGAACTTTAGCTCCCAGTCATGAATGAATCCTTCACAGGGAAGTATTTCTGGACATAATCCACAGGTGGGGTATTCCATAAGCAGATATGTGTGCCTCTGCCCAGAACAGACAAATGCCCAAATTCTTCACAAGGAATTCACATACACAAGTGTGGAAAGTGGACGCTGTCTCCTTCTTTTGGGAGGGAATGTACCTCTGTGCCTTCCTCCCATTCACCTTAATTCAGAAAGTCCTTCTGAAAATTCAGAGGGACAACCCAAAAATCCTACTGGTGACCCCCTTTAGGCCAAGACAGCATTAGTTTCTCCTCCTACACCTACTAGCCAAGGGCAGTCACCACAGGTTACCCCACCAAATAGACCTGCTCACACAGGACAGGGGATCCTTACTACACCATCGGGTGAACAATCTGAAATTAACCTTATGGGTGATAGGGTTTTGATCCCATATAGACACCTGTAGTCAGAGGACGTACTCAATGTTCTGCAGGAGGCCAGAAAACTGAGTACCAGGAGAAACTATGTGTCCAAATGGAACAGATTCTCCTACTGGTGTCAACTGAAAAAACAGGACCCTCTGACTACCTCTATACCTATGGTCCTTTCCTATTTGTGTGAGCTACTACACTCAGGACTAACCTACTCGTCAGTCAGAGTGCAATTATCTGCTATCTCTGCCTGTCTGCCAATCTCCCCTCCTCTGGCTTCCAGACTGGAGGTCAAACATTTCCTCAAAGGGGGTCTTCACATCAGGCCTCCCAGGAAACCTATCAGTCCCCCTTGGGACCTGAACTTTGTACTAGAAAAACTTACATTGCCACCCTTTGAACCAGCTCATTCGGTATCCCTGAAGCTATGCACACTGAAAACAGTTCTACCAGTGGCCCTTACATCCACCAGGAGGGTATCAGAGATACAAGCCCTCGTGGTTACCTCTCCCTACCTTATTTTCCACAAGGATAGAGTTGCTCTAAAGACCAACCCTTCCTTCATGCCAAAGGTGGTTAATGAACTTTCACTAAACCAGACCATTAATCTACTGGTTTTCTACCCTCAACCATAAAATTCCTCAGAAAGGACTCTGCAGTCCTTGGATGTCCACAGACAACTGATGTACTACCTAGACAAAACCAAACCCATCAGAAAGTCAGATCAACTTTTCATTTCCTTCCACCCAAAAGGTCTAGGGAAGGCAGTCACCAAGCAAACCATTTCCTCATGGATTTCTAAATCCATTACCTTATGCTACTCTTACCATGGAAAATCACTGCATGGTCAAGTCAGCAGCTGCTTCCTCAGCTGCCTTTTTCAAAGGAATTTGACTATGCTTCCATCCTGGAAGGTGCCACTTGGACTTCTGTCCACACCTTTACCAAAGATTACAAACTGGACCTAGTTTCTAGAGGTAGGGCAGGGTTTGCCAGGTTTATCCTCCAAGGACTCATTGACCAGGGAACCCAATCCTCCACCCAGAACCATACTTAAAAGCTCTGGTACTCTCCCTACTGTTATGAATACTGCAACATGTGAATAGAAGGACATAGAATAGTTGTGTAAGAACTTACCATAAACTTAGATGTCCTTCTCTTCCATGTTGCAGTATTCAGTCCCCCTCACTTGCCCCTCTACCTTTAACTTCTTGATTGCCATACTGATTTGTGGGGACATAACCTTTCTATCCCCCAATTTCTCCACTAAACACAGCCTACCTGCTACCCTGACTCTAGCCTACATGTAATTCTGAGGGCTCCCTTGGGACCCTTCTACCCACAGAAGTGCTACTGTATGCGACAGTTCATTCTGAGGAGGGTGCATGCAGATGTCACCTTTATACTCTACATCATTTTATGGCCTTGAAAAGGGATGTCACACGTACCCTCCAGAAGCAAAGACTTTGGTATACTGGCCGGAAGGCGGCACTGCTAGCAGCAACTCCCTACTGTTATCAATACTGCAACATAGAAGAGAAGGACATCTAAGGTTATGGTAAGTTCTTACACAACTATTCTTTTTCTATCCCTCTGTGTGTTTCCGCACGTGTGTGGATTTTTCTATAATTTCCTCTAACTATTGCTTCCCTTACCATGTCGCAAAAACAGGAAGGGAAACCGCTTGGTTTTAAAAAGTGTGAGAAATGTGGGAAGAAGATGCCCCTTAGCAATACACACACCTCGTGTCTATTGCTTGAGGCTTCTTCATCTCCAAAAAAACGTGGTCCATATGTCATGGGTTCTATCAAAGAACTCTTTTGGAGCGCAAGAATAAGTTGATTTTAAAGGGTTTATTAAAACCCCATTTTTCAGAGGTGATTTCCACAGAGTCCTCTTCAAAAAGTACTGACAAACCTTTAAAAAGATCATCTTCGGCTCTGAAAGCTTCATCGGAGCCAAGTACAAAAACTCCTCGACTCTCTGCTCCATCAGAAACTTGGGAGCAGACAGGTGTCACAGGATCGAAGACAGTCTCGGAGCCATTGGAACCGTCGGCTCCGACGTCTTCGGCACCTACAGAGATTCAACACCAGAGCCATTCCCCTTCCCTAGAACCAATATCTTCATGGCTCCCATCACCATTATTAGCAAAGTCTAGATCCCCATCACTATCTACTCTTTGTACCAGAAGCTTATCCGACAAAAACGTGGATAGGGTTGCGCAAAGATTACTGAAGACTCCGGCCCTAGCTAAACTTTTGTTGGGTCCGAACCCAAAGGAATAGGATCAGATGCAGCCCACCCCTCTAGTACCTGATGTTCTTCGTGTTTCACTATTGCAGTCATCACATTTTGGTTATCTGTGATGTCAGGTAGTCAGGGGTATAAAGCATGCAGCTGATGCCATTACATCAGTCTTTCTTGCCGTGCGATGCCCTAAGCAGAAGCAGTTCGCATGTGCCGGTCGGCCGACTCCTTAAATTTTCGTTTTCGAGTTTCAGAACCGAAGTCTTCAACTAAAGCTAAGCACCCCGTTGGGGAAACCTTTTCTTGCTCTAAACCAATGTCAGAAAAAGTCAATAATTGTATTTCTTGTGGAAAGCAAATACCTCATAAAGATTTTCATTCGTACTGTATTCCTTGCCTAGGCCCTGACCACGTCATACCTCGCTGTCAGTTTTGTGCCTTATTTAAACCACAAACTATTCATCTGTATATTTTTGCTTCTAAATATTTTGGTACTTGGTTCAATTATCTAAATATGTCTTCGGTAAGCCACCCGACTACAGACATTCCAAAAAAACACAAAGATAAAGACAGAGACAGGCCACCTATGTCCAAAGCTGCCAACGACGCTTCTCCTAAGCCAGTCGCCAGTTTGCTGGTACTCAGTGAGGCGCTTTTGCAGCCCCTGATACCCACTACTTCAGATTAGCAGGCCTCTACTGTGACCCATTCGGAGTCCAGTATGCCGCGAGATGCTTCAACTGTGGAACCTGCGGATGTCTCTACCTTGGATGGGTCCGGAGTCGCTGTGCAGGCACCAGCTTCTAAGGGTGTATTCAGGCCTACTGACTTGCATATTAAACCAACGCCATCTTCTTCTAGGCCTAAAACTCGAACCATGCGTAGAAAACCGACGCCCAGAGTGCATGGTCAGGCCTCTATGCCTAAAAACAAATGATAAGAATGGCTGAAGACCTTATTACTTTAATCAGGGGAAGTCAACCTTCCCCCTCTAAGAGACCTAGGAGTAAATTTGCTTATGATACTTCTGACCAGGATTCTGAAATTTCTGTCTCCTCTGATGACCAGGATTTACCCTTATCCACCTATGAGGATTCTTATGCAGAGGACTGTATTCCCTCTGCTTCTCCCCCAGAGAATTTTTCTTTTGGTGAAACCTTGCATATTCTTAGGGAGCATTTTCACTGGGAAATCCAGGATTACTCTGATTCTAAAAAGAGGCTTAGAGATTTCTTACTCCTGCCCCAACACAGGCCTTTAGCTATCCCTCCTGTGCTGGACATTGTTGACTATGCCTTTTCGGAATCTAGCTTGGCCCCTGACTCCTTACCTCCTGCTCCCAGAAAACCTGATAGATATTACAGGGTTCCTGATTCTCACAAGTTCCTTTTTAAAAATCCTACTGCGGATCCTGAGACCATTTCACAGGGACCCAAGGGCATTAAGGCTACTACTGCCAAAAATCTTACCCCCTCTGATAGAGACTCCTGGGCGCTGGATAGATGGGGTAAGAAGGTATACACTTCTGCAACCTTGGCCATTAGGGCCTTAAATTGCCAGTTATATATGTTAAAGTATCAGCAGCATATTATTGAATTGCTTAAACAGAAAATGATGTTGATTCCTGACTGTGCTGAAAAATAAGGATTTACAGGATTTTAATGCATTCTGCTGAACAAGTTGGAAAACATACTTTGCAATGTAGTTTTGATTCACTAGAGGCATTTTGCAGGGCTGCTGTCACTGGGTCTGTACTTAGAAGGCATGCTTGGCTTAAGGAGCAGTCCTTGCCAGATCATATTAAAGCTAAATTGCTGGATGCTCCCTTAAATCTGGACTGCCTGTTTGGCAACAAAGCAGAAGAAGTTCTTAAAAAGATGAAGGAAAAAGCTAAATCTATACAAACTGTTAAAGATTTCTTACTAGTACAGCCTCCAAGATTTAGTAGGCATTCGTCCTCAAAAAATTGGTCCTTTCCTGCCTCTTCCAGGCCTTCTCAGTCCAAACCCAGAACCAGCAGACCACACAGGACTAAGCAGTGGGGGACTCCCACTTCCAAATCAGGGAGTAGTAAGACTCCCCCCATGGTAAACTGTGTCAATGACTTAACTTTAAAACTTCCAAGCACTTCTCAACTGACTGCTCCTTTAGGGGGAAAGATTGTTCTGCAGGCAAAAAACTGGGAACTCATTACCCCGGACAATTGGGTTTTAAATATAGTTTCCCAAGGATACAGATTTCACTTCCACACATTACCAACCCCAAACGGTTGGCCAGACCTACCCCCAAATCAGTGGGCAGAGGCTCAAAAGCAAGTACTCTCTCTCTCTTAAACATAAAGGCTATTCAGACTGTACCAGAAGAGGAAAAGGGACAAAGTTTGTACTCAAGACTTTTACTGGTACCCAGAAAAGACAACTCATGCATTTCTATCCTGGACCTTTCTATCTTAAACACCTTTTTGGTGATTCCAGAATTCAAAATGCTAACTCTTCACCAGTTGCTTCCTATGCTAGGCAAAGATGCCTGGTTGGCAACAATGGATTTAAAGGAAGCCTACCTGCACATCTCAATCAGGGAATCTTGCAGAAGATACCTATGGTTCAAAGCAGGCTACATGCACTGTCAGTTCTCTGCACTGCCCTTTGGCTTGTCTACTGCGCCCAGGGTATTCACAAAGTGCCTAGCTCCAGTCATTGCATTTTGCAGGCAAAGAAATATTCAAATATACCCATACCTGGACGATTGTCTAATTCAGGCAGAAATCCAGGACATACTTTTGAATCATCTGGCATTTGTACAAAAGGTGCTAACTTGTCTGGGGTACACCATAAATGAAAAGAAATCACATCTTGTACCCTGTCAACAAATTATATTCCTGGGAGCAAGCTTGAACACAACTTCCCAGATGGCTTTCCTCACGCCAGAGAAACAAATTCATTTGATAACTTACTTCAAACTAGTGGCCACAAAAACCCTGCAGTCTGCAAGGCAAATACTGCAAACCTTGGGGTTCATGGCCTCCTGCATTCTAATAATTCCATATGCAAGTCTGCATATGAGGAAACTACAGTGGTATCTAAAAAGCCTATGGTGTCAGCATTCTCAGGATCTAGAAGCAATGATTCTTGTCATACCTTGCCTACGCCCAGAATTCCTTTGTTGGGCAGAGGCCTGCCACCAAAACAAGGGACTACCATTCGCTCTACCCCCTGCCGCCCAAACCCTAACAACAGATTCATCAGACTATGCATGGGGGGCTCATCCTGCAGGGAAGTACATTCAGGGCAAATGGAACCCAAGTCAAATGCACCTGCATATCAATCAAAAAGAAATGTTAGCTGTATAGAATGCGCTGACAGCCTTCAAGGACCACATTCTTCCAGGGCAATTAATGGTAAAGACGGACAACACCACTGTTATGTGGGACATAAACAAGCGGGGGGTGGTACCCATTCTTACCCCCTCTGCAGACTAGCCATGGTTCTGTGGAACACATCCTTGAGCTACCAAATGCATCTGCAGGCTCAATTCCTGCCAGGAAAACTAAATACACTGGCAGGCGTACTAAGCAGAAATCTCATGGACCCACACGAGTGGAAACTGGATCCAAAGACTTTCAACATGTTGATGGACAAATGGGGGAGCCCAGATATAGACCTGTTTGCCTCCCCCCAGAACTACCCAATTGGACATATTCTGCACAAGGACTCCCCACAAACAAGCTTGGAAAGTGGATGCTTTGTCCTTCAGCTGGAAAAATCTATCAGTTTATGCCTTTCCTCCTCTGCCTGTCCTCTCCAAAGTACTACTAAAGGTCAAACAGGACAAACCAAGGATGATACTGATTGCACCAGACTGGCCATGCCAACACTGGTGTACCCTCTCTTGTGCAGTGTATCGCTGCTGGCTCCATGGCACCTGCCTCAGACCCCTAGCCTGTTGTCTTAGCAGGAGAGCCAGATTCTGCACCCCCAGCTTCAAACCCCGAACCTGGCAGCCTGGCTAATTACCTAATCTGTATGTTACCATCCCTCAGTAAACAAGTGTTGGATGTCATTTTGGAGGCAAGGAGGCCTAGTACTAGAAAATCTTATGCTGAAAAATGGAAAAGATTCTGTGCCTGGAACCAAACTCAAGGGATGGCCACAGCAGCTCCCAATTTACCTCAGATTATTCAATACTTAACTGAGATGCTTCACAAGGGCCTTTTCTTTTCCTCCATCAAAATTCACGCCTCAGCCATTTCATCTCATTACAACACAGAACCACCCCTCTTTTCTCACCCACTGCTCAAGCAGTTCCTCAGAGGGGCCAAAAACTAAGACCATCCAGGAGAGCCCCAACTCCAACCTGGGACCTTAACTTTGTATTGGAAAAACTCACTCTTCCTCCTTTTGAGCCAGCTGCAAGTGCAGAGTTAAAATTCCTTTCTTGGAAAACAGCTTTCCTTTTAGCATTCACTTCAGCAAGAAGGGTATCTGAATTACAGGCCCTTATGGCAGTGGAGCCTTTCATTATCTTTCATGCGGACAGGGTGTCCCTCAGGACCAATCCCTCCTTCATGCCCAAGGTGGTTTCCAGTGTGTCTCTTAATCAATCCATTCATTTGCCAACTTTCTTTTCTAATCCACAGAACAAAGGGGAACGGATACTGCACTCCTTAGATGTGCACAGACAACTTAGATTTTACTTGGACAGGACTAAACCTCAAAGAAAATCTGAACAACTGCTGGTTGCATTTGCTTCAGGGGCAGAGGAGAAGGCTATTTCAAAGCAAACAGTTTCTAAATGGATAGGCCATTGCATTCATTTCTGCTATAAGCACCATGGAAAACCTATCCCACAGGGGATTAGACCCCATTCAACCAGGGCTGCATCTACCTCTACAGCCTTTCTCAGAGGTGTCCCTACCAGAGACATCCTAGAAGCTTCTACCTGGAGTTCTGTACATACTTTCACCAAGCATTACCATTTGCCAATTTTCTCTAAATCCAGAGCTGGCTTTGCCACTGCAGTCTTGCAGGGTCTTATAGCTGGTCCTAATGCTATCTAAATTCCTCCTCCCATCCTTAGCTTTGGGAATCTACCCAAATGTGATGACTGCAACAGTGAAACACGAAGAACATAGTACAGTTGTGTACACTTACCATAAATGTAGATGTTTGAGTGTATTCACTGTTGTAGTCTTGGTTACCCTCCCTCCAGCCCCCTGGCTTCTTTTGGCTATACCTCTACTCTCCTTTTCTATGCTTAAAAGCTTTTTGGTGTATTTGCTTTTTTGTTGGAGGTGTAACCTTGTGGGTCTATATTAAATTAGTCAATGCTTAGAAAAGTGAACGCTAATTCATCGACCCCTATTAAGCGAAAGCTTACAATCTCGAACACCCGGAACAGCGATTTTTTTCACAGGGGAAAAAAATTGCTGGGCCGGTTTTGGGAGTTCGCCATTTCCTCCACTTCCGAGTGTTCGAGATTTTAAACTTTCGCTTAACAGGGGTCGATGAATTAGCATTTGCTTTTCTAAGCGTTCACTAATTTAATATAGACCCTCGTGTGTGTGTGTGTGTGTGTGTGTGTGTGTGTGTGTGTGTGTGTGTGTGTGTGTGTGTGTGTGTGTGTGTATATATATATATATATATATATATGTATAGATTTTTTAAATTGCTTCCCATTAGGGGGGCACCTGACATCTGGTGCAAGAATAACTGATGTAATGGCGTCGGCTGCATGCTTTATACCCCTGAAGACCTGACATCACGGAAGATGAGACAGCAACCGACGCAGGACCCAAGACTTTGATAATCAGGCTGACTGAGGGCTACTGCAAGCAGATAACCCAAATGTGATGACTGCAGCAGTGAATACACTCGAACATCTACATTTCTGGTAAGTGTACACAACTGTACTTTTTCCAAATTAACACAAGTCTTCTAAAGTATTCCTTACTAAGTTTTATTCGCATTTGTTCATGTTTTATTGCTGATCTTTCATTTCCCAAATATTTATACACTCCCTCTTGCACAGGTTCTTTTACATCACATTTGTTTCCCAAACTGATGTTTTCTTGGTGCTGCAGTTTTTCTGCTTTAAAGGTTGCTTTTGCACACTTATCAAGACCAAATTACATTCTTATATCATCTGAAAAAATTTTGAGAAACTGCAGCTGTGCTTTCAGTACCTTATCTGATGAGCTGTACAGTTTTAAATCATTGACAAAGAGAAGATAAGTCTTTACACTTTGTTGTTTTTTAGGAGACAAATTGTAGCCATGGCCTAAATTAAGTAAACAGCTTAATGGGTTAATGGCAAGGCAGAATAACATCGGTGACAGAGAGTCACCCTGGAATATCCACCTTTGAATTTTTATCCCTGGGATAAGAATCTGTCCTTTATCATGGCTTAATTGCAAAGTGGTCTGCCACTGTTTCATGGTCACTGTAATGTAGTCGATCAGTCTAGAGTGTATCTTATACATTTTGAAGCACTTTTTTGTCCCATGAATATGGAATACTATCAAATTTTTTTTTATATAGTCAATCCATGCCATACTTAAATTCTTCCCCTTTTTACAGTTCTCCATTATGGCTTTAACAACAAAGGATCCTTTGTTCCATATGACTTTCTTTTATTGCCCTTTTGTACTACTGCCATAATTGAGGTTCACTCCTAAGAAGGAGCGTTGTTTTGCCTGTTAGCCAGGTTGGTGTCTTTTTGGGGTGTGCATATAAATAGTTCTTACTCATGGCTAAATCCTTGCGCAAAGATGTTAATACTTTTAACCAAAAGTTAGGTACTGCATCTGGGCCTGGGGTTTTCCAATTAGAGGCTTTTCTTAACTTTGTCTCAATCTCTCTAGCTGTTACTTCATCCCATTCCATACCCTACACCTTTAAACATCTTATTTTTCTTTTACTTCTTCTATCCATTTAGCATCTTTGTTATGTTCCACAGGATCTTTATAGGTACTTCTCCAAAATGTATCTACTTCCTCTTTTTTGGCTGTCTTTCAGTTCCTTTTATCTCATTTCAAAATTCTCTATAAAACTTTTCTGGGTCATCAATAAATTTATATTTTCACAACCCACCCACCATAACCCCCTACCTATTCTCCTGGGAGACAGAGTTGTTCTAATTGGATCTTTACAGGACTCTGTAGCCTGAGAAATAATGTGGGTTCTTAATATAGTAATAAAGTTATTCACATTGTCACTGCTAGAGGGCAAACTAGATCTGAGATGGTAAGGGAGTTGCATTATGGGTAGGAAGAAATAGCCACGGGCTTTGCTGAGGACTGCAAGCTTATGTAATTGCTGAGACGGATCCTATGGATTGGATCTGACCCCACTGGTGAAAATAAAGGGCGAGATGGACAACACACATGTAACATTAGGGTAGGTACATAACTTCTTTTTTCCTTTCCACAAAACTATATTGATATATATCCCTTCTCTTGTTAATACTGCAACTGTTTCTCCCTGTTTCAGAACATTATTAAACAAAGCTTCACAAGCCTGCATCAGTTTCTTCTCTCTTAACTTCCAGGATTCTTTAGGAAGGATATCTGTTTCTGGAGATTTCCCTGTGGATTGATTATATCACAAGTTTTTTTTTTTCTTATTCAGTATCTGTCCTGGCTATCAACAGTTGGGCTTCTTCATCCTCTAAAACTGGCATATCAAAAATCTTCCATAAATATTTCCAGTTGCACCTTATTTTGACTTTTCCATTTCTCAGCCCTATTTAAATGTACATAACATTTTCATACTGTTTCTATTAGCGCTGGGATCTGTGGTTATTCTTCTGTCTATGGGTCCTTGAGTTTTGCTACTGCTCCTTCTACTTTCTTTTGCCTTAGTTGTTGTGCTAATGTGTTCTGTGGTTTGGTATTGTTGTCAAAAATAAACTTGTGTATATTATCTAAATATTTATTTTTCCTTTAACTCTGCAGCTGTTCCTCTTCCTGAATAAGTTCCCTTATATTCTGCAGTGATTTAACTTTTTCCAACTCTTCTAAATATTTCCTGTTCCTTTCTCACATAATTCTCTCTCTCTCTCTCTCTCTCTCTCTCTCATTTCAGCTGTATTGTATTTTTGAGATTAATTTTCAAATTGTCCTAAGTGCTAGTTGTTATTTCAGTAGTTTCCTTGTACCTTAGCAGCTCTCAAGAGTTTAACTGCTACCCGCTCCTTAAATTATGTTTTTCAAAAAGTATGTAGGAAAACACCAGTGTCTTTCCTTTACTTTGTTACTCTGTTTCGTCATCCTCATGGGTGGCATGGTCAGATAGTTATTGGGTGAGTCTCAATACTTTCAATCAAGTGAACACCCTCCTGTGGTATAGTGATTCTATCCAACCTTGTGCAGTTGCTGCATCTCAGAGAGTAATACATAAATTGTTTGAGCTCCTGCTGCTATAATCATGTCCTCTACAACAAACTTTAAAAATCTACTTTAAGTTCTAACCTCTATTCTAGATCCCGTAATACTTCCTCCCTATTAGAAATCAAATTCCCATTACCAACTGTAATTAAAATATCTTCTTGAAATTTTTCCTCCAAACCTTCTGAAGTCAAATCATCATCTTAGGGAGGATATAACCAAATTGTACTCCTTCCTTGTCAATAAAGCCTCTGCACCAAATCTGTCATTAGTATATTTTTCTGACACTATTGGAGTCCGTCTTCCTACCAGTAGAATCCCTCATCTCTTTTTTTAATATTTGGCTGAGTATCATTAAGTTCACATGTTCATTTGTGTCCAAGTTTGTGTGCTCTCTAGCATTGCTTTTTGCATTTTACACTTCTTATTATTAGTCACTAACCTTCACATTTTATCTGTCCTAGTAAAACCATTTACATTCCATGTTAATGTTGACATTGCAACCATTCTAATAAGCAAAGTAATATTGCTTCTGCTTCTTTGGATTCACAGGCTGCTACCGAGATCCATTCTGAGTCCGGTATGCCGTGAGACTCTTCTTTGACTAAGGATCCTGTGGATGTCTCCACCTTGGATGGGTCCGAAGCCACTGAGCAGGCACGGGCTTCTGAGGAAGTTCTTCGCAGTACCAATACTCAACACAAACCAATGAGTTCTTTCGCCTCTTCAGTTCTTTCTAAAACTACAGAGATGTTAAGTTGTCAATCTCGCCTTCATTCTTGCTTGATGGGTTCGGAGCCGATCCCTCGGCTCCGACTCGGCACTTGCTAAGCTCGAGAGTCACTTTTACCAGCTCGAGGCAGCCCCATATCCCATGATGCAAGGCGGTAAGTACCCAGATCTCGTTTGCCGCTTCGCTTATGAGGTCCTCCTTTTACCAGCTCCTGGTAAGTGATTCACTTTTTGATAGTTAAGCCCCTTTTTTTGTAAAAAAACCCTTAATTGTTAGTTATAAGTTTATTATTTACATTTTCTGATTTTTTTTAGTCAAACTTTACCCATCCCATCCCCTCCCTGTTAGGGTGTGTGTGTTTGTTTTATAGGAATACCTTTTGGTATTTTATTTAAGTTAATTTTTTGACTGGTGTGTGTGTGTGTGTGTGTGTGTGTGTTTTGTAAGCACCATGTCAAAGGAGAGGGTCTCAGGTTTTAAGAAGTGTGACTCGTGCTGTCAGAAGATGTCTCTGACAGACGGTCACACTTCTTGCCTGTATTGCCTGGGGCCTCTTCACCTGCAGGACTCCTGTGCTATTTGTCATTCCTTCAGCCAGAGAGTCCTGCAGGAAAGACGCAACAAGCTGATACTTAGGGGCCTTCTTAAGCCGGAGGGCTCTCCGGCTAAGTCGGCTACATCTAAATCAGCAAAATCTTCCAAGGCCCAGGCTTCTGAGTCTAAGCCTGCGGCCTCGGCTCCGACTCGTTCCGAGTCGAGATCGGCAACGGCTGGAGCCGATTCTGGCTTAACAAAGCCTTCGGCACCGATGGCTATCGGTGCCGAATCTGCATTGACCACTTCGGTGTCAGCTCTGATCGGTTCCGACCCCCATGTGGCACAGGCATCGGTGTCAGCTCCGATCGGCTCCGACACCGTTACTTTGGTGGCTGTATCGGCTCCGGCTGGAGCCGATACATCGAGGCTTCCTGTCGGCTCCGATAAGTCTTCGGCTCCGACAGGATCTATAGTATCGGTTCCGATGGCTCATTCCAGGAAGAGGTCGAGGTCTCCTTCCTTGGAGCCGATACTCGGCTCGGCTTCACCTCTTCTTCGAACGGAGCCATGGAGCCTATCTTCAAGGTCATCCAGACTGTCAGACCATGACCTAGAGAGAGTGGTCAGCAGATTACTTAAGTCACAGGTACTGGCCCAAATGTTACATAGTCCGTCTCAACAGGCGACTATTGGTCCACACCCGTTACAGTTCCTCCTTCAACTCTACCCCAGAGCTTGGAGTTGGAGTCTTCGAATGGTTACTGCTACGGCTGGAGGACGGATACCCCTTCTGTTCCTTCAGCCTCTACTCTTATCTCCTCTTGAGACCTTCCTTAGAGGGATTCGGTGGTCGGGCTTCCATGGTCTCCTCCGAGGGGTGAGTGGCATCGGACCCTTGTCCGAACCCGCTCTTCCCTTGGAGCCTCGGCCTTGGTGAGCTCGGCTCCGACATCTGCCTCGGAGACTTCCCTTCGGTGGTCCCTGGGTTCCTAGTTCTTGGAACGGGTTCTCTCGGACCTGCCTGGGAGGGAGCATTCGAGGTGATGAAGAGTGTGCTGGCCACTGGTATCAGTCAGCAGTCTGTTCCGTAGCTCCTCCCTCCATAGTACCTGTTGACATCTCTGCCACTTCTCTTGCTACAGGACCCAGAGATCCTCCGCCTCAGGTTTCCCCATTGGGAATTTCCCCTCTTCCGAGGATTCTCCTGGTGTTTGGAGATCCTCCTAGGAAGAGGACTTGTAAGAGGCAACATGTAGACTCCCGAGTCTGTCACTTGGATACTGACTTTGATGAGTCAGAGGGATCCCCTAGATCCCCTCTGAGGATGTCTCCTTCTCAGACATCCTAGAACTCCTGAAACAGAGGGGAAACTGGCCCACCAACAATCCCTCTGAGGATGAATCAGTATACCTAGAGGCGTTTGGATCTCGGCCCTCCACCTCCTGGGTGTCTCCGCCTTCGACCCCTTATGCAGGTTATTGCACGAAGGCGTGGGCAGCTCCTGACTCTGTAGAGCCAGTCCCTAGGAGGCCTTCAAAATTTATCACTGCCCGTGTGACAAGCAATTCCTCACTAAGGGTGTCCCGCTGATGCCATGGTGGTGGCTGCGGCCACCAAAAGGAACTTGCAGATCCTTCCGTGCCGTCCATCCTCCTAATAAGGACTCTAGGACCATGGATAGGTACGTGGCGGATGTTTTCCTCAGCGACCTTTGCTATGCTCGCTGAATTACCTATGTCACTTCACCAGACTCCAGAGGGATATCCTTAAGGAGCTGGGTGAAGTAGTTCAGGATCCTACAGCTGCAGGGGCTCAAGAAAAAATTGCTTCGCAGCTAGGAACCCTCAATTCCATTGCAAACTCCTCCATGCGGCTTATATCTTATGCTGCTGATGGAGCGAGTAGAGCCGCAGGTACAGGTGTGGCTCTTAGACGCCAAGCCTGGATGCGGCTATGTGATTTTGCGGATCCCTTTAAGGCGTCCTTCACAAATTCTCCCTTTGATGGGTCAGCTTTGTTTGGCCCTCAGGTGAAGGAAACCTTGACCAAGTGCGAACAGGACGGCAAGACTCTTTCTGCTGTAGGAGTCCGTTTTTCCACCCCTTCTAGACCTTATCCCAAAGGACAGAAAGGTGGGAAGATGTGGTTCCGTAAATCCCAAGGAGTCACGCCAGATTCACGTGGTCAGTTTACACCTAGAGGCAGAGGGGGTAACAACAACAGACGCTCTAGAGGCAGAGGGGTCTGAAAAACCAGGGAAACAGAGAGCCTCTCTCTGACAAGCCCTTTCAGCATCCCTGAGATGTTGCCCGGCTGTCCCTCCTTGGAGGCAGTCGGGGGAAGATTATCACTGTACCCAGAAGCCTGGCATTCCCTCACTCAAGACAGATGGGTACAGTCGATCATATCCAAGGGTTACATAATTCCTTTCGAGGAAAGTCCCTTCCCTCAAGTTCCCTTCCAGATGTACCACCGGTCTAAGGGAAATTGCAGAGTTAGAAGTCTCAAAACTACTGCAAAAGAGCCATTCAGCCAGTTACAACAGACCATTCAGAGCCGGAATCTACTCAAGGTTCTTTTGGTCCCCAAAAGACGGGAGACTGGAGACCAATATTGGATCTCAGCAGACTCAACAAGTCTGTCAAGAAGACAAGATTCGAATGGTCACTCTTCAGTCAATTCTGCCCTTCTTACAGAAGGACAACTGGATGTGCTCAATAGATCTTCAGGATGCGTACTATCACATCAAGATTCACAGACGCTCCAGGAGATTTCTCCGCTTTCGGCTGGGGTCCAGTCATTTCCAGTTCAGAGCCCTGCCCTTTGGTCTCACTACAGCCCCCAGAGTGTTCACCAAATGCATGGCAGTGGTCACGGCTCACCTGAGGCGTCAAGGATTCCAGGTGTTTCCGTATCTCGACGACTGGCTCCTGTCAGCCACCACCAGGCATCAGCTTATACAAGCCAGGGATTACACAATAAACCTTTGTTCTCATTTGGGCATCTCGATCAACTTCGAAAAGTCATCCTTATTGCCCTGCCAGTCTATTACCTTCATAGGCGCAAACTTAAACACTGTTCGGATGTCAGCTGCCCTTACAGATCAAAGAGTTTCAGACATTCCGAGTCATGTCAGGATCATTCTGGCCAACAAGAAAGTACAGGCCAGAATGGTTCTAAAGGTATTAGGTCTCATGGCTGCGGTCATTACTCTTCTTCCCCTGGCTCGATTCTACATGCGCCTTCTTCAGTGGATGCTGTTCACACAATGGTCATACCAACAACTTCCAATGCATCACCAGATTCTGGTGACACAGACATGCAAAGAGCATCTTGCCTGGTGGATCACATCTCCTCAGGTTCACCAAGGCAGGTACTTTGTACCCCCATCCCCGATAGCCACTGTCACCACGGATGCCTCCCTGATCGGGTGGGGGGGTCATTATCAGGGCAGGATGGTTCATGGGACGTGGCAGCCGTTCGGGTACCATCTGCACATAAATGTCCTGGAGATGAGAGCAGTGCTTTTAACGTTGCAAGCCCTCAACGACTTTCTTCCCGTAGGGACAATTGCAGTCCACACAGACAACATGTCTGTAGTTTGGTATATCAACAAACAGGGCGGAACCAAGTCCTACCCCTTGTGTCGAAGCGCTCAGACTATGGCAATGGGCGATCTCCTCTCATCGGTTTCTGGTAGCAACGCATATCCCTGGGAAAACCAACATTGTAGCGGACAGATTGAGCAGAGCTATTCTCATGCCTCACGAGTGGTCTCTCAAGCAATCTATAGCGGAAGAGATTTTTCTGGAATGGGGTCGTCCATGTTGCGATCTTTTGCTACACCCCAAAACAGCAAATGTCCAGACTTCTTCTGCCTCTTCCCTCTACCAGGCCATCCCCCCAGAAACGCTCTGACCCAGGATTGGCCCCAGGGACTTCTTTATGCCTTCCCTCCATTTCCTCTGATCCCTCAGGTTATCCAGAAAGCTACCGCTTTGAGAGCCAAATTGATTCTCATTGCCCCTTACTGGCCTCGACAAGTTTGGTTCCCGTTCCTCCATCATCACCTTTTGGTGCAGCCGTGGCATCTGGACCCAGTGCCAGATCTTCTGATTCACCAATCGGGTCAGCTGCACCGGTCAATCCCTTCTCTCAACCTCACAGCATGGTTGCTCCACTTCCTTCCTTAGCCAGGCTTCCTTTGATCTCTAACCCAGTTAGAGACATCATAGTAGCTTCACTAAAATCCTCTACCAGGAGGATTTATACAAGCAAATGGAAACGTTTCTCTTATTGGGCTAAGGCCAAGAATATTGATCCTTTTACTGCCCCTGTTCAGGCAGTCCTGGACTTCTTAGCAGAGATTTTTCATGCAGGCTCCTCTTCTTCCACAGTCAGAGTTCAATTGGCTGCTATTTCCAATTTTCATGTCGGGATAGCAGATCATAATATTATGTCCCATAGGCTCTGCAGGGCCTTCTTGAAAGGAATTTTCCTACTAAAGCCTCCAATCAGGAATCCTCCTCCTCAGTGGGATCTAAATTTAGTGCTGACATCCTTGATTCTTCCCCCCTTTGAGCCAGCTGCTTCTTGTTCCCTGAAATATCTTTCTTGGAAAACTTTATTCCTAGTGGCTATTACATCGGCCAGGAGGGTGTCTGAACTTCATGCTCTTCGGTTCGACCCCTATTTGGTTTTCACAAAGACAGAGTATCTTTGAGAACTAACCCAACCTTTTTGCCTAAGGTCGCTTCAAAGAACAATTTAAATCAATCCATTGATCTCCCTGTATTTTTGCCTAACTATTCAGATAGAGCTGAACAAAAGCTACATTATCCTGATGTCCACCGGCAACATAGATATTATTTGGACAGAACAAAAAATTTAGAAAATCTGATCAACTTTTTGTTTCCTATGCGGATAATAAAAAAGGCCTTCCTGTTTCCAAAGTGACTTTGTCTAGATGGCTTTCTTCGGTCATCTCTGAAATTTATCTGCTCAGGGAAAACAGCTGTGCTCAAAACCTAAAGCACATTCAACTAGGACCTTAGCTACTTCTACAGCTTTTCAAGCTAGACTTCCTTTAGACAGTATTTGTGCAGCGCCACTTGGGCCACTCCTCACACTTTTGTTTCCCATTACAAATTGGACTTGGCCTCCAGGGACAGAGCCAGTTTTGGCTCTACAGTCCTCAAGAGTTTGTTCCATTGAGCCACCCAGGATAGAGGTGCTAGGGGCCGGTCCCATCAAGCAAGAATGAAGGCGAGATTGACAACTTAACATTAAGAAGTTATGTACCTACCATAACGTTCCATGTTAGTTGTCTTCTCTCGCCTTCTTTCTTGCGACCCTCCCTCCTTCCCCCTGGCCTGGACAGACCTTGTTATAAGAAACTGTTATGCTGAAGACCATTCAGACCTGGTCCTTCTTCCATCTGTAAGTTTTCTTTCTTCCTTTTGGAAGTATTTTATGCTTGGTGCTGTTGCCCTTTGTCAACAAACGAGATCTGGGTACTTACCGCCTTGCATCATGGGATATGGGGCTGCCTCGAGCTGGTAAAAGTGACTCTCGAGCTTAGCAAGTGCCGAGTTGGAGCCGAGGGATCGGCTCCGAACCCATCAAGCAAGAAAGAAGGCGAGAGAAGACAACTAACATGGAACGTTATGGTAGGTACATAACTTCTTATTTCTAAGGCCCAGGGTATGAACTACGCCTAAAAAACCGACTCAAGCACCTGCTCCCATGCCACAATCTCAAATGCTTAAAATGGCGGAAGACCTTATCTTGCTTATTAGGAGAAGCCAGCCTTCCCCTTCCAAAAGAAAAAAAGATTTGTCCCCAGCAGTTTTATCTGGCCAGGAGTCCGATGCCTCTGAGTTTTCTGAATATGAAGAAATGCAACCCTTGTCTGCTTATGAGGATTCAGATGCAGAGGAATCCATTCCTTCTTCCTCTCCTCTAGAGGATTTTTTATTTGGTGAAACTCTGCATACTTTAAGGGAGCATTTCCAGTGGGAGTGTCAGGACTGTCCTCAGTCCAAAAAGAGACTCAGGGAGTTCTTAGATTTACCACAGCACAGACCTTTTGCCATTCCTCCTGTCCTGGATGTTGTGGATGATGTTTTTATGGAATCCAGTTAAACTCCTGACACCTTTTCTCCTGCTCCCAGGATGCTTGACAGGTACTACAGAGTCCCTGACTCTTAACAAATTTCTTTTCAAGAATCCTAATGCTGACCCAGAGGTTATCTCCCAAGGACATAAAGGAATAAAAGCAACCACAGTTAGGAATCCCACCCCCTCGGACAGGGATTCCCGAGCTTTAGACATATGGGGTAAAAAGGTATACACCTCTGCAACTCTTGCCATTAGAGCACTAAATTGTCAGTTCCACATGCTGAAATACCAGCAACATACTATGGAACTCCTTAAATAAAAAATATCTCTCATAACCTTCTCCTAACTAAACTATCTAACCTAAACCTATCCCATTCCTCTCTCAATTGGTTTACCAGCTATCTCTCCAACAGGCAACAAGCTGTCAAGTGGAAAAAAGCCATCTCCTCTTTTCTTAACACACCCACTGGTGTCCCCCAAGGTTCCATTTTGGGTCCTCTCCTTTTCAATATATTTATAAATGATTTCTTCCACTCAATACCTCATGCTAAACTTATTCAATATGCAGATGATTCCACAATTATCTGTTCAGCCACATCCATCCCTGCTCTCTTAAAACTGACTCAAGACGACTTCTCTACCACAGAACAGTGGATGATGGACAATCATCTAGCACTCAATGCATCAAAAACCAAACTTATGGTATTTACCCCCTCAAAAACCAACACCATTGATAGAAAACTATTTCCATCGCTAGCCAGAATAACACACCTCTTGAACTGGTATCTGAAACCAAACTACTAGGAGTCCAGATTGACGACCAGCTTAAATTCAATAACCACCTACAACTAAACATAAAAAAAAACACCAAAAACTTGGCATGCTCTATCGACACAATCGATTCCTCACTACATCTACTAAGCTCACTCTTGCTACTACATTTCTCATCCCTTCCCTCCTTTATGGTGCCCCTCTGCTAACAAACCTACAATCCTCTCTCAAAACAAAACTGTCCTCTTGTTATAATAAAATTGCCAAATTTGCAACTAGCCACAAATCATCTACCCATCACTGTGTATCTCTCCACAAACTTAACTGGCTAGAGCTTCCCAACCATCTCTGCTATACTCAGCTTACTTTTGCTCATAAACTAATTTTTCAGCCCTCCCTCTGTCCCTCTCTCAGCTCTACCTTTAAAATGCACCTGCCACAAAGACTCCTAAGATCTAATAACCAAAACCTAATAGAACTGTACAAACCCCGTCACTCTCCAGGACAAAACCTCCTGTCCTTTGCCCTGGCACACCTATGGAACTCCCTTCCTCCCTCCATCCGTATCACCACCAACCTCCCTGCTTTTAAAACATCACTGCACTCACATCCTCATGGGAATGCTCCTGCTCCCACCCCTCGTAGCCTATTCTTCACTTCCTATGGGCAGCTTTACCATATATTACCAGACACCGAATAATAAGCCAACTGTAATGGCATCTTATAATTCTTTTATTCTACTATTTCACTCAAGAAACTATATATTTGCTACAGCAATGCTTTGTTTTTCTACAAAATGTAACCTTAACATTTTTATTATACCTGCTTAAATCTTAGTGTTTCTACAAAATGAAAATAAATAAATAAATAAAAAATTCCTTTGTAAATGCTTAATCTTTGTTCTGTCTTGAACCCACAAATTACCACAATTGTAAACTGCTGTAATCTTTTTTGTTTACCAATGTTTTAAAGCTTTGTCTTTAACTTACAAATGATTGAAATTGTAAACTGCTGTAATCTCTTTTGTAACCTTTGTTTTGGAGTTTTTCTCCCCAGGACTCCATTGAAAACGGGTTCTTATTGGCCCAATGGACTATCCTGGTAAACCAATTGCAAATAAATAAATAAAATAAATCTACCTTTCCGTCTTGTGCCGAAAATAAAGAATTACAAGAGCTTACACATTCTGCAAGCCAAGTTACTAGACACACCTTGCAATGTGGCTTTGACGCCCTTGAAGCATCCTGCAGGGCAGCAGTCATAGGTTCTGTACTTAGAAGACATGCTTGGCTTAAGGAACAGACCTTGCCAGGCCATGTCAAATCAACACTGTTGGAAGCACCACTGAACAAAGATAATTTGTTTGGCCTCAAGGCAGAAGATGTCTTAAAAAGATGGAAGAAAAAGATAAATCTATGCAGACAGTTAAAGACTTCTTGCAGGTCCAGCCTCTGAGGTTCAGTAGGCATTGGTCCTCCAAGCACTGGTCCTTTCCGACCCCCTCAAGACCAGTTCAGACAAGACCTAGGAGAAGCAGTCCCAGGGAATGCAGAGATCTAAGCAATGGAGTTCCTCCACTTCAAAAACAGGGTTATGGAAAGAACTCGCAATGACTTTACACCTCCACCCCTTACCTCTTCCCACCTGCTTGTGCCCCTAGGAGGAAAACTCTTCTCCCATGCCCAAAACTGGGCCTCTATCATCAACGACTGATGGGTTCTCAACATAGTGTCCCAGGGATAGAAATTTTATTTCCACACTCTACCTACCCCAAAACGGTTCCCAGATCTTCCTCCAAACCAGTGGGCAGAAGCACAAAACCAAGTCCATTCCCTGCTCTCCATGAGGGCAATACAGCCTCTTCCTGCAGACCAGATAGGCCAAGGTTTCTATTCCAGGCTTTTTCTGGTACCTAGAAAAGAGGGCACCTGCTGCCCAATCCTCGAGCTATCAATTTTATACACCTTCCTGGCGATACCAAAATTCAAAATGCTCACCCTCCAGCAGCTTCTTCCTATGCTATCCAAAGATGCTTGGTTAGCCACCCTAGTCCTAAAAGAAGCCTATCTACACATCCCTATCAGCTTCCTGCAAGAAATATCTACGTTTCAGAGCAGGATCTATGCACTTTCAGTTCTCTGCACTTCCCTTTGGCTTATCCACTGCTCCCAGAGGTTTCACAAAATGCCTGGCTCCAGCCATTGCTTTTTGCAGACAAAGGAATATTCAAATTTTCCCCTACATAGATGACTGCCTGATTCAGGCAGACAGTCAGGAAAAACTGTTACAGCACCTGACCTTTGTAAAGCACCTACTGACCTCCCTGGGGTACACTATAAATGAAAAGAAATCCAAACTAGTACCCACTCAAAAAGTTGTATTCCTGGGATCAAGCGTGGATACAGTATCCCATATGGCATTCCTTACTCCAGAAAAACAAGCCCATCTGATAGGCTACTTTTCTCAACTAGCCACTATAACCTAGTTATCCGCAAGGAAAATCCTGCAAGCTCTAGGGTTCATGGCATCCTGCATTCTACTCATTCCATATGCCAGACTGTATATGAAGAAACTTAAATGGTACCTAAAAAGCCTTTGGTGTCAACACTCTCAGTACCTGGAAACTATCATACCTATGATACCCTGTCTAAGGAAAGATTTTCTTTGGTAGGCAGCAGCATGCAACCACAACAAGAGTCTTCCCTTCTCACAATCCCATGCCGCCCATACCCTAGCCACAGACGCATCAGATTATGCCTGGGGTGCACACCTGGATGGCAGGTGCATTCAGGACCATTGGAGCCCAAATCAAATACATCTGCACATCAACCAAACATCAATGCTAACTGTTCAGCATGCTTTGACAGCTTTCAGACCCCTACTCTCCCCGGGGCCTCTACTGATCAAAACAGACAACACCACAGTGATGTGGTCCATCAACAAGAAGGGAGGAACTCACTGTTATCCCCTCTGCAGGCTTGCCATGACCCTTTGGCACATGGCTTCAGTGATGCAAATTCACCTGCAAGCACAATTCCTGCCAGGCTCCCAAAACTCACTGGCAGATAACTTAAGCAGAAACCTCCTAGACCCACACAAGTGGCAGCTAGACTACAACACCTTCAACCTTGTAACCCAGAAATGGGGCACTCCGAAGGTGGACCTCTGCCTCCCATAACAATCACCAGCTCAGCAAATTCTTCACCAGGGAGCCTCACAGCAAGGCCTGGAAAGTGGATGCCCTATCTTTCCAATGGGTAAACCTCTTGATCTATGCATTTCCTCCTCTACCTCTACTTTCAAGGGTGCTACTCAAAATAAGGGAGGAAAAACCAAGATCATTCTTGATTGCCCCAAACTGGCCATGCCAGCACTGGTACCCACTGCTTCATAGTCTCCCCCCCCTGCCAGCATGGCACCTACCTCAGATCCCAACTCTCCTGACCCAGCAGAACAGAGAATTCATGCATCTACAATTGCAGATCCTGAACCTGGCAGCCTGGCTTTTCCCCTGACCTCTCCTCCAGTTCCCAGTCCAAGCAAGCAAGTCCTGGATGTTATACGTGAGGCCAGATGCCCCAGCACTAGAAAATCCTCTTCTGACAAGTGGAAAAGGTATTGCACCTGGATCCATGCTAAAGGAGCTGAAAAACAGCACAGCCCTCCCTGCCTGTCATCCTGGATTACTTAGCAGACCTACTAGACAGGGCCTTTCCTTCTCTTCTATTAAAATTCATGCCTCTGCCATCTCTGCTCATTACAGCACAGAGCCACCTCACTTTTCTCACCCTCTCATCAAACAGTTCCTAAGAGGGGCTAACAATTTAAGGCCACTCAGAAGAGCTCCTACCTCAGCTTGGGACCTTAACTTTGTGTTGGAAAAGCTCACACTAGCCCCCCCCCCCTTTGAGCCTGCAGCTTCAGCAGAGTTAAAATTCCTCTCTTGGAAAACAGACTTCCTTCTGGCCATCACTTCAGCTAGAAGAGTTTCAGAGCTACAAGCACTCGTGGCAGTAGACCCCTTCATCATTTTTAATGCTGACAGAGTCTCCCTCAGGACTAACCCAACTTTCATGCCTAAAGTGGTATCCAGTGTGGCTCTCAACCAATTTATTCATTTGCCCACCTTTTTCCCTACCCCACAAGACAAGGGGGAAAGGATTCTGCATTCTCTAGATGTGCACAGACAGCTCAGATTCTACCTTGATAGACTAAATCTTTTAGGAAAACTGACCAACTGCTAGTCAGCTTTGCAGCAGGGGCAGAGGGCAAGGCCATATCCAAACAAACAATCTCCAAATGGATAGCACACTGTATCCATTTCTGCTACAAATATCATGGGAAACTGCCCCCCAAGGGGGTCAGGCCACATTCCACCAGGGCAACCTCCACATCTGCAGCTTTTCTCAGTGAGGTCCCTACCAGGGTCGTCCTGGAGGCTGCAACTTGGAGTTCTGTTCATGCCTTCACCAAGCATTACCACCTATCTATCTTCTCCAAATCCAGGGCAGGCTTTGCAACCGCAGTCTTGCAGGGCATCCTAGCCAGCTCCCAGTCTTATTGACTGCCTCCACCCTTTTCTTCAGCTTTGGGTATCAACCCAATTGTGATGACTGCAACAGTGAAACACGGAGAACATAGTACAGTTGTGTACACTTACAATAAATGTAGATGTTCGAGTGTATTCACTGTTGCAGTCCTTGTTTCCCACCCTCCATCCCCCTTGTCTCTCTCTCTGTCTTTCTCTTCCTCACTCCTTATAGGGATTTTTGGTATTTACTTTCTACTGGTGGTGTTCTTCCACCATAACCTAGATCCCTATTTGGGGGCTCCTGACATTTGGGGCAAGAAAAACTGATGTAATGGCATTGGCTGCCTGATTTTATACCACTGACGACCTGATATCAGTCCTAGAGCGATAGCAACGGACACATAAATACTAACCCTCTGGTATTCAGGCCGACTGAGGGCTACTACTGGCAGGATAACCCAGGTGTGATGACTGCAACAGTGAATACACTCGAACATCTACATTTATGGTAAGTACACAACTGTACTTTCTGGCTGCTTATATAAACACACTTGCAATTGGCAGTTACTACGTATGTTAAACCTCATCCTTTTTAGAGGTAATGTCACCTTTTTCAGATATTTTAGTTCATAACACCCTCATCCTTCCCTTTCTTATGCATACAAATCACCAAGAACTATATACACTTTATAAAGAAAATAAAAAATGCGACCTCTCCAGCTAGGAGCTAATGCTCCAGTTTGATGGTGATTTACTCAGGCTTTACTTTCCAAAACGTTGAGGATAGTCATGCTACAGTGCATATTTATCTATGCTTATTACACAACTACTGTGTGTTTGTTGCTGTCTAATCTGTTTCTCTTCTTAGCATAGAAAACAATTTGCATACATTTAGTTAATATTTTGATAGCTCACACTTGGCTTTATGTTGCAGAGGGATGGAATCTTGGTCCCAATTCAGGTGACTGGAATTAATTTAGCAGCCCCGGCACTGAAAGATCCTGGCAAGAAGGGGTAGGTGTAAAGGGGCATAACTTACTTGTCTTTTGGGGGGGTAGGCCAGGGCCGCAGGAAATGGTGCAGTTTCTGTAATAGAGACTGAGGAAAACCACCACTTCAGGAGGGAGAGACAGGGCTGCTTGGAGGGTATTCCCTTAGTGGTACTTTACATGGTGCATGCATGGATATAGTACAGAATGCAGAAAAACGTCAAACCATCCAAAGGCTGTCTACATTAACAGATGATTTTTTTCATAAACATGACAAGAGCCTTCAAAACAGTGAGTCAAAAAATGGTTTTACACAAACTTAGCAGATTTAATTTTAGCCCCTCATTCATAAGTAAGTTTAGAAGGTATCTCAAAGACAGAATACTTCAGGTTAACTCAGGCAACACTTGCAGTACTCATTGTATTACCAACACAAGTATTCCTCAGGGCTATGTTCTGACACCCCTTTTGTTCTCCTCCTTTATTAATGATCCACCCATAGACCTACTCCAACTAAAAATAGCAATGTTCACTGATTATCTTTTACCGTTTGAAGCAAGCAACCAAACTAGTTCCCTCTAGCAAAAATTACAAAGTAGCTTCACTAAATTATGCCCTCAGACAGATGACATGTTCCTAGTTAATCCTCAAACATTAAATTTCATAATTTTGGCACTAATTAGAAGCTCACAGCAAAACAGACTTCACACAATAACCAACAATGTTGGAAACTATCATTTGTGACTGAGCAAAAAAAAAAAAAAAAAAAACTGTCCAACTCTTGATCCAACTTTCCTTCTTGATAGCCAAAACAATGTAATTAGCAAAAGTCGTTATCAGCTGAAACTCTTTTACAAGATTTCAAACCTGCTCAGCCCCCACAGCTTGCACAGCCGTAACCAGAAGCATTTTTATCCACAAAGTAAACTATAGTCTCACATTAGCACTTACTCCAGAAGTGGTAAACATAAAATTCAAACCTGCACACCCCTACAGCGTGCACAGCTATATATAGCCAGAAGTATTCTTATCCCTAAAATAAAATATAGCCTTCCATTAACACTGTACCCAAACACCAATACACACAAATTTCAAACAGCTGTAAACAAAATATGTAGATTTACCTTGCTGGCAGATCCACATACTCACCACTAACAACTCTTAAGAGTGCTTCATGTAGCTACTATGAAAAGAGCAATCTTACATCTTACCTGTGAAGTCTATAAAGTATTAAAAATGTGACCCTGCTCTCTGCTGAAATCAAAACTGCAGATAAAACATCATAAGAGATTCTCCTGCAGATGCTCTAACATTGATTGGACACCATTTCAGAACCACCACCTGAGAAAGTGCATTCTCAGTTATGGCTCTTGCAGTTTGAAATTCTCTCTCAACAATTGTTTCTTTTTGTTTATAGCGTAGTTACTGTTATAACAGAGTGTTGTTTCATGTGCTGAATCTGCTGTTTTCTCTCCATTTTTACTATTTATAACTTAGTTACTGTTAGCAGGGCTGGCCTTGGGTGGAATGGCGCCCTAGTTGAATAGCTCCAGACCACCCCTCCCACTCACACATCCCTCAGTGTCCTCCATCACCCCATCATGGCCTCCCCCATCACCCCATTTACTTTTTCTACATTTTCACACTTTTTGCTATAGTTTTCAGGTTGCTCCTGCATTCTTTCAATACACCCAAACTAGAAAAGACTGCATTGCAATAAATGGGAAGAAAATAACTGAATTATTCCACAAGGCCCCCAGAAACCATATTTTTTCTGAATGCTCTGTAAGTAATGTATGTTAGAGGCCCCCCCCCCCCCCCCCCAGTTTTGCTTCAGTGATGTCTCAAAGAAAACTCGGGGCAAATGAAATAAGTTTAGCACTTTAAATGCTTTTTCATACATCCTTTCAACACAACCAGGGCAGACTGTACAGCAACAGTAGAACAAATAACTAAATTGTGGCAGAGGTCTGTTGGACACAACACCCAAAGAAGCCATGTTTTTTCTAGCTGTTTCAAGATGCATTTTAAAACTTTTGAACAGTGATGACTCCAAAAAATATTGACTAAATATACCCTCTCTGTATTTGGTATTAGACTGAGATTAAGTCACAAATGTCTGCAGCTGTGTATTTCAAGTAGCTGTTGCCAGACATTTCCAGCATGCCTCCTCACCCTTATCCCCAAAAGACAGCCACCTTCTGTGTTACCACTCTGATGTCAGACTAGGACAACATTGATAGAACAGTAACATATTTCAAACTTCTGCTGTCAAGTGTATATAACAGCATGCCTCCTTAACCCTGAAAAAATAAACATCTGTGTAGCCATCCAGTGTTTGTTTATCACAAAAGTAAAAAAAAAAAAGGCAAAAATAGTATCTGTTCTAATTTGTTGTTCTCAAACAGTTCACTGCCACTAAAAACTTCACTAGCATTTGTGCACACTTCCTTGGTGAGTCAGGAAAGTTAAAGAAATGACATCACTGTCCACAACTCCCACACAAGCTATAACAACATTATGTGCACACCTATGAGGTTTGGCAATAAGTAAAAGTATAGCAGTAATGACCATACCGTCACCAGCCCTCCTCCCATAAGCTACAGCAACTTGCAGTGCATGAGTCTGAGTAGAGCTAGTTTTAAACTAGATAAGGTGGGCGCAAGGCAGAGGTGCTATTAGACCTGTGCCAAAATCCACTCATACAACTTTTGGTTTTAATGTCTTGAGGGTCTGTCTGTTGTGATGCATGGTACATCTTATTCTGAATAATAATGACTTGCTAAATGTGTGTGTGTTCACAGACAAAAATCAGTGATAAAAGTTTTTTTCCCCCACATACACACACTGATCCTACCCCTTGAAAGCCAGGTCTGTGACACAAGCACACGCACACTAACATTGTTCTTGACAAGCCAGGTCTATCATAAGATGTACCCACTCTGCACACTTACCTACCACATTCATTGGGGAAGTTAGATCACTTAGAAAAACACACAGATACAGGGAACCATGCAGATTCCACATAGAAGCCACAGCCAAGAACTGTACCAGAACTATGCACTGTGTGATGGCGATGCTGCTCTCACTGCACCACTGTATCAACAATAAGTTCCTTTCAAACACATCTTGCTCTTACTAGACTAGCAGATAGCTGTTTATCTTGTGAGGGAAAGTGAGAGAAATTATGGCCAACTTATGCTTAAGTACACTGCCCACATCCCCCCCCCCATACACACGCACACACACACCGCACACGCACACACACACACACACACACACACACACACACACACACACACACACACACACACACACACACACCATACTAGTATTATTATCCAAGCAGAAACAGGGCCAAGGATAAACGGTTTACCCTCCAAACAATAAGTAATTAAAACACAACAGAAGACTGTGAACCAACATACAGCTGAATCTTCAGATGAAATTGTATTGTAGGGTAAGCCCTTTCATGATCTTTAAGACCGCTTCTTCTGACCATTATTATCAAAAAACACAAAATGCATTTTAAAAGAAACTGACCTATCAAAGTCTCATTACAAGTAAAATGTCAGCAAATCAAATAGCACTTTTCACATTCATATTTGTATCTTGCTGTATGTAAGAAGTGCTATTTGATTGGATGACATTTAAAATTTCATCTGAAGATTTAGCTGTGTGTCTGTTCATACCAGTACTATTACTACACACACTTTAGCAAATACTTTATTTGACACTACTCCTGCCAAACCAGACCAGTGTTTACTTTTTAACAGTGAGTAACCAACAGCAGACTTAAGTCACTTGTATCCATGGGCAGTCACCATACCCAGCAGTTATATCTACGTCACTGCATATGCCAAAGATAAAGACTTCAACTACCCAAACATAGACTGGGAACATTACTCAAGCCCCAACACCCTAGCCCAAAGGTTCCTAGAATTCATAAACTCAAATGCAGTGGAACAACTGGTCACCATTCCCACAAGAGGAGACAATATACTAGACCTGATCATCACAAACATGGGGACAAAATGCTCCACACCGGAAGTATATCCCTCTTTGGTAAGATCAGACCATAAATTAATCTCACTGGAAATCCACATCCCGCCCCACCCCCTGCACAAAAGACCACAGTGAAGAACTTCTCAAAAGCCAACTTCACACTTCTTAAGACTGAAATGGTATCCTTCAAGGCCCCTGGGCCAGTGGAAACCACAACCCACACTGCTGAATCCTTTGCAAATGCCTTCTACGGGCACCTTCAAGAATGCATGGATCATGCAATCCCAAATAAAACCAAGACCCATTCCCCCAAAGGCAGGCGCCCGGTCTGGTGGACCCCAGCCATAAACAAACTCTACAACAGGAGGAGGAAGCTACTACATGACAGAGCAAAATCCCTAAAAGGGAAGGCATCTCTGATCAGTACTAGCAAAAAACTACGATCACTCATAAAATCATCCAAGGCCAACTTTGAGAGAAAAATCGCAAAAGACACAAAAAACAATCACAAGGCCTTCTTTAGCTATGTTAGAAACCTGGGTGGAAACTCCCAGATATGCTCTGAGTTAGTCCAAAATGATACAAAATACACTGAACCCACTGACATTGCCAACATTCTGGCAGACAGGTTCAGTGCAAATTTCTCCTCCCCCTCCCCCCCAAAAGGAGAAATAACTATCCCAGCAGAGTGTAGCCTCCCTAACATCTCAGATGCCCAGGTGAGAGCCGCCCTCTCTAAAGCTAAAAACACAGCATCAGTGGGATGGTGTCCCGGGCTGTGTGCTACATAAACTCCAAGAGGAACTAAACCCACACATAAGGCTGCTGTTTAATCTTAGCCTTACTACAGGATACGTACCCAAAGAGTGGCGTACGGCGACAGTGGTACCACTTCACAAAGGCAGTGCTTCTATGGACCCTGGAAATTACCGCCCCATAAGCTTGACGAGCCTGGTCTGCAAAGCTATGGAGAGGATCATTATGGAACTCATAAACAAAGACATTGGGGACCTACAGACATTGGATCCTACCCAATTTGGCTTTGTCAAAGGCAGATCCTGCCTTTTGAACTTGATCGACTTTTTTGAAACAGTCACTAAGGCCATTGATGAGGGTAAGGCAGTTCACACAGCCTACCTTGACCTTGCAAAAGCCTTTGACACAATACCCCACTCGGGCATCATAAACAAACTCACCAGCTTAAATGTAAACCCATATGTCACAAGATGGGTTGCAAACTGGCTCAAGGACAGAACCCACAGGGTCAGAGTTGCTGGAGCTATGTCAGACTCTAAGCCAGTCACAAGCGGTGTCCCACAGGGCTCAGTCCTGGGACCCCTCTTGTTCGGCATTTATTTTTCCGAGGTACAGGCAAACATAGGAGGATTGTGGCTGACAAAGTTCGCAGATGACTGCAAACTGGGCACCATAATTGATACTCCAGCGGACACAAACATCCTTCAGAGAGGCCTCATAGAGATGGATAATTGGTGCCAGAGCCATGGCCTTAAGCTGAATGCCAAAAAATGTATAGTCATACCCTTTGGGAAAAACAAGGTACCCACAAATTACCACATAGGTGGTAATCCATTAAGTACGGAAGAGGTAATCAGGGACCTTGGGACCCAGGTTGACAGTAACCTCTCATTTGACACTCACATTGCCAAAGTGGTTAGGAAGACCTTCTATATTGCTCACCTTATCATGAAGGGTTTCACATCTAGATCAAGAGAGGTCATTGTGCCCCTGTACTCTTCTCTTATCAGGCCAATGATTGAGTACAATGCCCCATTTGGGATGTATCTTACCCGTCACCTGCAGCAGTTGGAAAGACCCCAAAAGTTCCTCACCAAGAGGATAAAGGGTCTTAAACATATGTCATATGCTGCACGACTGAAAAAACTCCAGCTCTATTCAGTCGCATACCGCCTACTCAAAGGTGATCTGTGCCTGACGTACAAGGCCATGTCCAATCCGGAATTAATGGACATGCTCCACCTCAGTAAATCCAAATCCACCAGAGCCACGAGAGCAAGAGACTTAAACCTCAACACAGAAATAAATAGGACGTGCTGGAGGGACAGATTCATAACCCAGAGGCTCCCTACACTCTGGAACAGAATCCCAATCCATGTTAGGCAGAGCCCCTCACTGACTCTATTCAAGAGAAATCTTGACGAGTGGATGGGAGATCGTAAGTTTACCCCGGGGGTCATCTCTGTGTCACTACTAGACAGAGGCACAGTAAACTAAACCCTAAAAGGGCATAGTATTCTCATCCTAAGGGGTGGTGAAAGCCACACACACTCTGGCTAGGCTTATAAATGCCCTAGGGCAGATAGCCTAGTACGAACCTATGAACCTATAGATAAATAAATAAATAAATAAATATTGGTCTCAATAATTAGACATTCCGTCTCAATAATGTACACTAGTCTCGCAAAGCCAGATTGGTAACCGTTTAAACTGAGGGAACAGCAAAAGAGTTAGCTGCGTTCATTCACAGATGAAGAACTCCTTTCTCCATTCAGCAGTTAAAGCACCACTTCTGTGTGCACTTCAAATGTTTGACTATGATAAACAAATGATGGTCATTTAAGAAATTTCAACCTTATAATGAATTTTAAGTTATTCCAAGTTGCTTCACATAAATCATATTAATCTTGCAAAGCTCGAGTAGTTTCCTCCACAGACAGTCCTAGCAATTGTAGGTATTTTGTATGCATAGATCCCACATGTCATAGTCATATAAAATAAAATAAAAAAGCTGGCCCGACTCAGAGAAAAAATTGATGACAAAGCCAAAAATAATGAGGAAAAATGGCCCAAAAATTAGGGAAAGCTTGTAAATATTGCTCTTTCATTGTAAACCTGCAGAGCTGACAGAAAGTGCAAGCTGAAGAATAAGTGACATAATTCATAGATTCATAGTTATGTACTAGGCTAATAACTACCAGGACTTTGTAGTCCAACCCAGTTGTGTCCCCATGAATCATGGGTGTTTGTTAGGAGCGGGTAGGTTAGGAAGATTATAGAGGTTATATGAGGAGGTATGTTAGTTTGGGCAATACTGTCTGCCTCTATCAGAGACATGGGGCCCAGACCCGGGGTGAATTTCTGATTTCCCATCCAATAATCAAGATTTCACTTAAATAGGGTTAAGGATAGACTCTGCTTCACATGGATAGGAGCCCGTTCCACAGCATAGGGATCCTCTGAGACACATATCTATCTTGCCAACATGTCTTATTTATGTCACAAGCAAAATTTAAATCCCTGGATCTTGTGTTTCTGATGCTGTTTGTTTTGCGGACATGCAAAGGGTCCATCAGAGCTGGATCTGAGGATGCCTTGTATGCCAGCCATAGATTGTCTCTCATTAACCTGTAGCAGACAGAGTATAGAGATAGGGCTTTAAGGCAATCCGCATAGGACATTGTATTTATACTCCTGAGTCTCCTGGTAAGGAGCCTTTGTGGATGTTCCAACTGTTGCATATGTCTGGTCTGGTACATGCCAACGAGGGCATCTTGCTCAATGATGGGTCTGATAAGGACCGAATAAAATGGCAATATGACTTCCTTGGAGGTGGATACCATGCCTTTACTTATAAGTCGGGTGACATATAATGACTTTCTTACTACAGTGGCCACGTGTTTGTCAAAGGCCAGATTACTGTCTACATATGATGTCCTTTTATATCACTGTTGCAGTATTCTTAACCTTGGGGATCTCCTGCCAAGGATAGCCCAACATCCAGCCAGTATACCAGAGCCTTTAAATCTTGTAGGCAGCATACGTCAAGCACATGCTCCTCACACAGGATGTAGGACATAAAGGTGAAATACAGACGCAGTTACCCAGAACTACTATGCCACCAGTCCGAATGCTCTTTGCTGTGCTGAATACCTAGCCATCAGGTAAGTGCCTCATTGGAGTCTTTATTTTTTTTTTCTTTTTACTGTTGGTCTTGTTTTCCTTTGATTACCTGAAGTTCATGTCATGCAGGAAGGGAAGATGTCAGTGTGGGAGGTAGATTCCCCATAAGGATTGTCATGAACAGTGTCTTTCTTGTTTGGGTGCTTCCCACTACCATACCTCCTGTAGTATTTGTAAGGTGTTTGTGCCTAAGACTATTAGAAGCCAGGTGTCGTACCATGCCATCTAGCTCAAGAACCAGAGGCTTAAACAGCCCAGGGTAACATGGCAAAATCAATTAGCCCCGAGATACTTCCATTAAGCAAGAAGAAGACTAAGAAATCTCGGCTGGATTTTTTTGTCTGTCCTGCCTCAACCAAACATCTCTCTAAAAGCAGATGATAGCTCTGTAATGCTGTCTGTTGTTGACTTTTGATTTGTCTGTTGCGACCCTGTTGGAGGCAGCCATGGATTCTTTCTTTCACATGTCCTCTGATGCTTTGCAGGCATTTGCTTCAGACATCAAGGGTGAACTGCATTTGATTATCTTGGAGGGCCTTACAGGGATTCTGCAGATTCTGGTCAGGGAAGAGGTTCCAGGTACTCTTATTGAATCCCATCAGGGTTCAGAACCTCCAGTGTTTGTTAGGGATGACATCCCTACCAAAAAAAAAACAACAGAAGACTAAACATTCTTCTGTACATCCTAAGGACCCTTAAAGAGAATGGCAGGAATTTACTTGGAACCTGTTTAATGCCTTAATGGCCCTGAAACCTCCCCGTGGGGTTTCTGTGCCTACTCCCCTTTGGACTTCAGCTCCTTACAAAAGGCTTAGGGAAACCGATTCTTCAGATGTGGGTTCATAGTCTGATGAAGTGTCCTTGTCTTACTCTTCCCAAGTGCCCTCTCCTTTGGCTTATGGATCTGATGAAGAAGAGTCCATTAGACATGAGTCTCCTTTGGAGGAGTTGTCTTTTGGGAATACAGTAGCCAGAGTGATGGAATACTTTGTTGGATTCTTCTCAGGTGTCTGTTATACAGAAGAGATATTATGAGTTGCTTCAGGTGGACACTCCTAAACCTCCACAGTACCTTCTGTGTTGGCTGCTTTGTTAGACACCTTTATATCTGTCTATAAGACTCCAGATTCTGAGCCCCCTGCTCCAAGGAAACTTGACAGGTTCTGTAAGGTTCCTGAGGATTGTCAGTTCCTATTTAAGTATCCTTCTGCTGATCCTGCCATGGCATCAGTCTCTTCTAAGAAGCCTTCTAAGCTTTTGACCTCTATCACACTTCTACCTTCGGATAAGGATAGTAGGGCCATGGAGAGGATTGGAAAGAAAGTCTGTAATGCTTCTACTTTGGCCTTTAGGGCCATCAATTACCAGACTCATATGACCAGATGTGCTCTGGCCTTGATTGCCCAAGCTTGTCAAGTTATGTCTGACCTCCCTGATTCTGAAGAAAAGTATTCCACTCTTATCAGTTTTGGGTTCTGCCTCTCAGGTGACTCACCACTCTATTAAGTATAGCTATGATGCTGGTTCCAGGGCTGATACCTTTGGGTCTGTCGTGAGGCATTACTCTTGGCTTCACCTGCAGTCATTATCTGAAGACATTAAGGCAAAGTTGTTGGATGCTTCTTTAGATAATAAAAAATCTCTTTGGGACTGCTGCTGCTGATATGTTTAAGTCTTTTCAAGAAAAAAGTAAAGCTGTGTGGGACCGTAAACAGAATTTTGTGTCCCCTATGCCTGAGTTCCAGAGGAACTATCCTACTAGCTCTGCTTTTGTTCACATGCAACCTTATCAGGCAACTAAAGGCAGGAAGGCTGTTAGGCGAGCTCCTTCTGCTCAGTCTTCTCAGGCTGCTGTAGCCCAGAAGGCCTCTCTATCTGACAAGCCTGCTTCTGTTTGACATTTTGCCTCCCCTAACCCTCAGCCATGTTCCATTGTCCCTTTGGCTCTCCCTCTGTCTTCCAAACTGGCAACTCATCACCTCAGATTCTTGGGTTCTGTCCCATCATCTGCCAGGGTTACATCATGGTGTGGAAGTTTCTCCCTCCTTTTTTTTTCAAGAATTCCTCAACCCCATCGACAGTAGCTTCTTCATTTTGCAGGAGGTTCTTGAGTAGGAAAGGGATTTTACTCCCGAATGTTTTTGGTTCCTCGAAAGGAGGGCTCTTGGAGGCCTATTCTGGATCTCTCCTTGTTCAGCACCTTTCTCAAGATTCCTTCTTTTTGGGTGCTTTGTCTTCAAATCCTGTTTCATCTGTTACTACCCCAGATTTTTTTTTCTTGGACGCTTTGTCTTCAAACCCTGTTTCCTCTGTTGCTGCCCCAGGCTTTTCTGGTGTCCTTGGACATGAAGGATGCTTACCTTCATATTCCTATTCACCCTCTTTTCAGAAAGTCTTTACATTTCTGTTTCTTCCTCTTATTTTCAGTTCTCTGCTTTGCCCTTTGGCCTCTCTGTTGCCCCAAGGGTATTCACAAAATGCTTGGCTGTGATTGCCTTTTGCAGGCTCCAAGGCATTCAAATTTTTCCTTATTTAGACGACCTGTTGATTTATGTACCCCAAGTTGCCTGTTACAGGCTCTAGAGTTCATCATATCTCTCCTTCAAAGTCTGGAGTTAACTATAAACTTCCAAGTCTGTATTGACTCCCTGTCAGGATTATCTGTATATGGCCTGCAGGATTCAGACAGTGCCAATGTTGGCCTCTCTTCTATTTCCAAAGGTTAGACCTCCTCACACAGGACAAAGGGTCACTCATCCATACTCACTTGTCCACTCTTCAACTGACAGTAGTGGGTGATAGGGTTTTGCATCTCTTTTCTGAGGACGTGCTCAGGGTTTTACAGGATGCAAGAAAACCTGCAACTAGAAAGCCTTGTATCTCCAAATGGAAAAGATTTTCTGTCTGGTGCCATGCTCATAGCCAGGACTCTTCTTTCAGTGGGGGTCCCTCTGGTCTTCTCTTATCTGTGTGAGTGGCTCCAGTCTGACTTGACCTGTTGTTCTGTAAATGACCCATTTGTCAGCTGTTTCTGACTGACTGCCCTTGAATCCTCCTTTGGCGTCTCATTTTGAGGCCAAGCAATTTCTTAAAGATGTCCTGCATCTAATTCCCCCAAGAAATCCTGTTCCTCCTCTATGGGGACTTAAGTTTATTTTGGAAAAAAATGACTAAGGCCCCTTTCGAGCCTCTAGTTTCAGCTTCTTTACAGCATGTTACCTGGAAGACTGTCTTGTTGTTTGCTCTTGTTTCTGCTCGGAGGGTTTCTGAGCTTCAGGTCTTTATGGCCATTCCTTTTTGCGTCTCTTCATACTAATCTTTCTTTTATGTCCAAGGTTGTTAATGAGTTGTCCTTAAATCAGGCAGTACAACTCCCTTAACCACTTTCTGCTAGTGAGAGGGTCCAGCATACCTTGGATTTGCACATACAGTTCAGGTATTATTTGGATAAAACTAAGACCATTCGTAAGTCTGACCAGCTTTTTGTTTGTTTTCATCCCAGGGCCTTGGATTTAGCCTTTTCCAAGCAAACTAGTTCCTCCTGGATATCAAAGGCCATTTCCTTTTGCTATTCTTTTCGTGGCAAGTGTCATTTAGAGCTCATTCCACTAGTGCTCTTGCTTCTTCTGGTGCTTTCTTCAAGAGTTTGCACACCAATTCCATCCCTGACGATTCTGCTTGGTCCTGAGCATGTACCTTTACTAACCATTATAAATTGGATATGGTTTCTAGAGCTAGAGCAGGTTTTGCTAGGACCATGGGTTTGTTGAGCATTCATCCCAGTCTTCCACCTCCCTCTCTTTCTTTAGCTTTTGTACTCTCCCCCTAAGGTTAAGAATACTGCAACAGTGATATAAAAGGACGTAGTACAGTTGTGTAAAATCTTACCATAACAGTAGACGTCCTTCTCTTCACTGTTGCAGTATTCAATCCCTCCCTCCATACCTCATTTTATTTTGGGTTTTGATTTGGTTACCCTTCTGGCCAAGGGTCCCTCATTTCCTTTTGCATTTTCCCCACATGGATGTGTATAGCTTCCTTTTTGTTCTGTGGGAGACTGTTCTGTATGGGACAAGTCAGTTCTGGGTGTCTGCATCTGTACATCACCTTTATGCCCTACATACGAAGCATACATGATCTAAAGGCTTTGGTATACTGGCTGGACATTGGGCTATCCTTGGCAGGAGAGCCATGAGGTTAAGAATACTGCAACAGTAAACCAAAGAAGTGAAGCGCAGTGCTGAACCAAAACTAATAAACGAACCAAGCACTGTGTGAAGAGGACGAACCACACCGGACAACTTTCTTTCCAAAAACAGCTTTATTATACGTGAACAAACAAAATAAAATCACACGTATTTTGTCTCTAATACAAGACTTCATCAGACAAATAAAGACAGAACGACCAACCATTTATATATGCTTGCATGTAATTTGAAATACCCAATGAAAATCTGATGATCCTCATGAATAATGTATGAATATACGCATATGCAAGAAATAAATGAATGAATAAATTAAACAAATCCAAGCCAAATGCTGTGTTTCTGTACACAATATAAGGTGTAAAACATAAAATGCATATATACCAATAGTATATCAACGAACAATGAACCAACGTTTTAATGTATATGCATAAACAAATGAATAGCTGAACTTAGTTAACGATAAAAATTTGTTTGTATTAAAATAGCCCAACTATACTCCCATCTAGTGGTTAAAACTGAAAAGTACATAGAATTTCCATCCCCAATGAATATTTTCTGTTGAAAAATAGTAAATGGGAATAAAAATGGGAATGAAAAATAGAACAATGGAAAAATGATGATAGATGTTTAACAGTGATCAAAAAAAATGTATATATAAAACATATAAATATATATAAAATACACAATAAAAATGTATTTATATAGAATAAATGTGCATATTTTGAATAAATAGATGTGGTGCACAGGTGAATATATATAATAAAATATTGTAAAATGTTGAACACATAACTATAACCAACAAAGAATGAAATTACAAACTAACAAATATATATATACAAAAATTGATATTGATAGATGTATATAAATGTGAAATATGTGAATGCACACAGGCATGACTAATGAAAACAAATAAAAATTACGTCTAAAATTCATATCTCGTTTCAACCAATGCATACAAAATGCATATATATATATACATATATATATATATATAATATAATAATAAATGATTTAATAATTAAAAATTCAATCTAAAAAATGTATATCATCTAAAAAATGTATGTATATATAATGCCATATATAACTATATATGTATATATAATGCAAAATATAATAAAACATGTGCCAAATATATATACATATAAAAATATATAAAAATAGAATGTATAACCATAATAAGTGTAATAAATATGATAAATATGAATATATATAATAAATATAATAAATATAGTAATAGATACAAATGTATATGTGTAAACCAGATGTAAAAGATATACTGTATGTAGTATATTAAAAAGATGAAATAAATACTACAATTTGATCGCTTTTAATTTACTACAGTTTGGCTGCCCTTAATTTCAAAACTGGGGCAAGGGAAACATTATCATTCAACCCAGGGAATTTATTTGCCTCCAAAATTATTTGCCAAAATAATTCCCTGTATCTATCTGGGTTTCCCAAAGGCCCCCTCTTTCATCTTTCGCTACCTCGTCAAGGATAAAAAAATTGGTATTTTGCCAAAGGGCAGGTTGTCAAATGTTTATATAATGCGTTGTGTTCATTCTTCTTTTTAATGTCGTTCAAATGTTCATAAATCCTTCTTTTGATTTTTTCTCTCGGTCTTTCCCACATAGAAGGCCGAGCAAATCTCACATAGAGCAATATATACCACTCCGAAGGAATTGCAATTGCTGTGTGTTTTACCAGCAATATGCTTTTCTCTTGCTTGAACAAAAATTTGTTGTGTATTAATCATAAAAGAACATTGTGAACACATACCACAAGAATATGTACCCTTAATTTTATTACTTTTCTTATTTTTCCTCTGTTGGACTGTTAACCAATCTTTAATATTACGTCCTTTTCTAAAAATTACACTAAAGGAATCAATAGATTTATTAAGACTCAGATCTGTAATATTTAAAAATTTTTCCCATTCTTTAAAAAACACTTGTTTTATAGTACATGCGTCACCACTATATTGGGTGACAAATGAATGAGTAAATATTTTGTCTGTTTTTTTATTATTATTATCTAATGGCTCAGGTATTTGAACATTGTCAACCATTGGAAAATTTGGACAGCTTAGAATAGGTGCAAACCTATCTTTTCTCCCTCTTACAACTTCTGATTTAATATTATTGCACAGATCTAAAGGATAGCCTCTATCCAAGAACATATTGACCAAAAAGTCGATTTCATCATTGAAATCTTGGTGATTAGAGGTCATTCTAGAAATCCTCACCATTTGGCCTTTTACAATGCTCTTCTTTTGGTGTAGAGGGTGTGCACTGTTGTAATGTAAATAGGAGTTGGAAAAAGTTTTTTTCCTGTGCACCTTTGACTTCAAAAAATCTCTTTCTTTTTCTAATAAAATGCCCAAATAATTTATGCTATTTATATTAAAGTTGTGTGTAAATTTTAAAAAGGTGGTAGTCTGGTTGATATATTGTATAAAATCAAGTAACTTATCTGGGCCATCCTTCCAAAATATAATAATATCATCTAGGAAGTGTTTGTATAAAACCCAACAATTTTATAACTCCCATTATAAATGAACTTGTCTTCCCAGGTATTCAAGACCATGTTGGCATATATTGGAGCACACCTTGCTCCCATGGCCACACCACTTTTTTGGTGAAAGTATTCTCCTTGAAAGAATAGATAGTTGTGTTTCAAGACTAATTCCATAAGTTGAACACATACAAGAATGTCATCATCAGTTAGTGTTTTAAAAGACCTAATAGCTTCTTCAAACCAATCTATACCTGTGTCATGAGGTATTGAACCAAACAAATCAACGACATCAATAGTCACAAAAATAATGTCCTTCACAGTAGTAACATTTCTCACTTTTCCCAAAAAGTCCCATGAGTCTTTAATATATGAGATACCTCTAAACATAATGTCCTTTAACTTGGTGTCAATATATTTGGCCAAAGGAGAAATAACGGAACCTTCTGCGGCCACAATGGGACGTAGAGGGGGATCACTACAATTTTTGTGTACTTTAGGAATCCCAAAAATGGATGGGATTTTAGGTTTACTGTTGTATAAAAATTCAAACATATTGTACTCAATGAGTCTATCCAAAAATAAATCATATAAAGTTGTGTAAATCCTTTTGTAACCAATGTTGATCTCATTAATAGAGATGTTGTCGTATTTAGACTCGTCTAACAAAAGATTGAACATTTTACCTTCATACATGATAGAACTCATAAGAACTAAACCACCTCCTTTATCAGGTTTCATAATTCTCAAGTTAGTATTTTCTTTTAAACTTTTCAACAGTGAAAGCTCGTCCACTGTAAGGTTTGGGGCAAAGTGATTAGATTTGACTGCCTTTCTTAATTCATTTTCAATGATTTTTTCAAAATTTCTTAGTTGTGGGTGTAGAGGAGGGTTCCATATACTTTTTCTCTTCAATTCATCAGAATAACAAATTTCTTCTATAGTATTCCCACACAACAGCTCTAGGTTCATTTTCCTTAAAAACATTTTCATGTCAATGATCATTCTAGTAGTGTCACATTTAGTTCTAGGTACGAAATTTAGTCCCTTAGAAAACAGTTCGAAATATACATCATCAATCTCCAATTCTGTATAATTAAAAATATTAAAATTATTATATTTAGCACATGTGCAAATAACTGAGGTCTCACTACTGTGTTTAATATTAATATCTAAATTGTTAACATCTTTGTATAAGATGCTCTCATTATATAGTATTTCTACAGGGACATTGGTTAGTATCTCCTCCCCCTGCCTCTCCCCCCTTCCCTCCATCCGTTCTTCTGATAATTTTCGTCTCTTTGATTTCTTATCCTTTCTGACCTTCGGAGTGGGGGAAATTCTAAAGGGTCGAAGACATCATTTCCAAAATCTAAACCTGTCTGTCCCTCATCGTACTCATTAACAGTACCATGCCTGTGTGTATCAAAGTTTAAAAATCTTTCATTTTTATAACTAAAAATTTTTTTTGGTTTTGGGTATTGAGTGCCCTTCTCATATTCAAAAGTGTCCCTTAATATTTTTCTTTTTTTCCTATCTATAATTTTTTCACATTTCACATCTATTTCTTTTCTCAAATCTACATATTTCTTTTTTCTACATCCACTGTAAACAAAAGGTCATTTGTAATTTTCCCATTAACCACATCTATTTGCTTCATAAGACATTCAATATCATCTTCATTGTTTTTAATAATGCTTCTCAGGAGCTCAAAGCCCCATCCATCAAACATGTTAAGTAGTTTGTCATAGAACTTAGTACCTTCTTTAACGTTTTTAGGGAATTTAAATATACGTAAACCCTTAGGAACTATTTTCTCTTTCAAACATTCTTTCAAATAAGCATTATCTATATTCAAAATTCTGTATTTAAATAATAAGTTATTCAATTGATGCAAACGTTCAGCATAAGTAGAAGTATTATTATTAGTATTATATTATTATTAGTATTATAGAAGTAGAAGTATTAGTTTCCCTTTCCCCAGTTTTGAAATTAAGGGCAGCCAAACTGTAGTAAATTAAAAACGATCAAATTGTAGTAATTATTTCATCTTTTTAATATACTACATACAGTATATCTTTTACATCTGGTTTACACATATACATTTGTATCTATTACTATATTTATTATATATATTCATATTTATCATATTTATTACACTTATTATGGTTATACATTCTATTTTTATATATTTTTATATGTATATATATTTGGCACATGTTTTATTATATTTTGCATTATATATACATATATAGTTATATATGGCATTATATATACATACATTTTTTAGATGATATACATTTTTTAGATTGAATTTTTAATTATTAAATCATTTATTATTATTATATATATATGCATTTTTTATGCATTGGTTGAAACGAGATATGAATTTTAGACATAATTTTTATTTGTTTTCATTAGTCATGCCTGTGTGCATTCACATATTTCACATTTATATACATCTATCAATATCAATTTTTGTATATATATATTTGTTAGTTTGTAATTTCATTCTTTGTTGGTTATAGTTATGTGTTCAACATTTTACAATATTTTATTATATATATTCACCTGTGCACCACATCTATTTATTCAAAATATGCACATTTATGCTATATAAATACATTTTTATTGTGTATTTTATATATATTTATATGTTTTATATATACATTTTTTTTACACCATTGATCACTGTTAAACATCTAGCATCATTTTTCCATTGTTCTATTTTTCATTCCCATTTTTATTCCCATTTACTATTTTTCAACAGAAAATATTCATTGGGGATGGAAATTCTATGTACTTTTCAGTTTTAACCACTAGATGGGAGTATAGTTGGGCTATTTTAATACAAACAAATTTTTATCGTTAACTAAGTTCAGCTATTCATTTGTTTATGCACATACATTAAAACGTTGGTTCATTGTTCGTTGATATACTATTGGTATATATGCATTTTATGTTTTACACCTTATACTGTGTACAGAAACAACATTTGGCTTGGATTTGTTTAATTCATTCATTTCTTGCATATGCGTATATTCATACATTATTCATGAGGATCATCAGATTTTCATTGGGTATTTCAAATTACATGCAAGCATATATAAATGGTTGGTCGTTCTGTCTTTACTTGTCTGATGAAGTCTTGTATTAGAGACGAAATACGTGTGATTTTATTTTGTTTGTTCACGTATAATAAAGCTGTTTTTGGAAAGAAAGTTGTCCGGTGCGGTTCGTCCTCTTCACACAGTGCTTGGTTCGTTTAATACTGCAACAGTGATACAAAAGGACATCTACTGTTTTTCATAGGATTTTACCTGTCTGTACTTTTTCATATCTCTGATTACTGGCTCAATTGTTAAGAAGGTCTTGTTAATGGAGTAATTAGCCTAGGTGGCAGTTTTCGCAAAATAAACTATAATGCATTTCTTGGTGTTTTGTTTTAGTCCATGACTTTGGCACTAGTCATTTGTCTGTGTTAGACCCTCTTGTAAGATGTTTTTATCATGGGGAAGCTATGATAGCTCCCAATTTGCAGTCATCTGCAAACAAGGCTCTTGCATTAGACTTTACCTCTGAGAAGTAGATGCCAAATAGGAGCAGTTTCAGCACAGAGCTCTGAGGTATCCCGCTGGTGACCAGTCTGTTAGTGGAGGTGGTATCACCAGTCCTGACTTCCTGAGTCCTGTGAGCCACTGGCACTCTGGCAAGTTATTACTCTCCCAAAAGCATCTCAGTAATTTTTCTTTTTCTAGAAGTTTCTCAGAATACAGAGTAACAGCAGTTTGGCTTAACACTCAGTTCAGTTAACCTCAGTCATTTTCAAGTTTACTATTTAAAGTTCTGTGGAAGATATTCCCTTCAAAGGCTATAGGTTTTATGCTTTGAGAACTACTGATGAAACATATCTTTCTCATACCACTATGCCAGCAGTATAAAACTTATCTGAATGCACCTGTAAATGTGAAATTAATTTTGCAAACTCACATGTACTTCTTAAAGCATGCCTGGAAAACATATTTAAAAATGTATGTCCAGAAACCTGTGCCAATGTCTAACACTTGAAATTAACACGTACCACAAACTGACATCCACCGTTTAGAAAGTTGAGAAGTGTTTTAGCATTCATAAATTAAATGAGAATTCTTTTGTTCATACAGTGCAGCCTATCTGAAAAAAATATACAGTAGTTTTAAGTGTTATGTTTCTGAACATCGAGTTCCAACCTGCAGCCATGTACTAACTATATGACTAAAAATAGAAACAAAAGTGGTTCCACATGGCAGGAAATTATTGCAGAAGAAATTTATTGCAAAAAGTAAGCGCTTTCACGAATAACATACTACCGTACCTTACTACTGGGTGAAACAAGCCAGCCAGGATACTGGTCACACTCGGCTCTGAGCTCCTCTTTTGAGATTTAGCAAGTTTAGAAAAATATTGGTATTGTTACATTTGGATTTTTCTAACAGCTGTTTTGCACTTTGAACTGCACGTTCAGCCAAGCCATTTGACTGCACGTACTCAGGACTACTCATAATATGAACAAAGTCCTACGTTTCTGCAAATTGTTTGAATGGCTGAGCTGTAAATTGTGCGCCATTGTCAGAAATAACTCTGTGCAGACTACCATGGACAGAAAAATGTCTCTTCAACTTAGTAATGGACGGTACTGGACGTTAAGTTAGGAAGTAGGTCAATCTCGAACCAGTTTGAATAAGAGTCTACTAACACCAAGTAATGTTGACCATTCCACTTGAAGATATCTGTGGCTACTGTTGAGCAAGGGAGTTCTTGAATATGGCGTAATTCAAGTGATTCTTTTTGTGGATACGGCTTTGTACCATTACATACTGAACAAGATGAAGGTACTTTCTCAATATATTTTGACATAGAAGGCCAAAATACTAGTCCTCTCACACTTCCTTTGGTAGAATCAGTTCCTGTGTGGCCACAATGCAAGATTTTAATGTACTCTTGTTGCAGGTATTTTGGAGCAATCACTTTAGGACCTTTCTTGATGATACCATTGTCTGACAAAATCTCAACTCAGTATGGAAACTACTGCTGCACTTCTACTGGTAAACAAGATTATTTTGAAGGCCACCCACGACTGATAAAGATGTTGATCTTCTGGAGAATTGGATCTGAAGCTGTGTGAGTTCTAAGCTCATCAAAATATGTGAAAGAAAGATTTCTGACTTCCATAAACTCAAAATCAGATTGCTCATCGACATGTTGTTCTGTGTTTTTTTCTGGGCGATTGAGATAACGTATCAGCAAGATGAAGTTTGCCTTTTTTGTAAACTAGACTGAAATTGTACTTTTGCAACTTGAGCATCATGCTTTGCAATATGCAGGAGCTGTATGTATTGACTTTCTCTAAATAGTGACTAAAGGTTGTTGGTCCATTTCGATCTGGATAGATCAACCATAAATATAATCATGAAATTTCGAACATGCAAACGCAATTGCCAACAGCTCTTTCTCAATCTGGGCATACTGCATCTCAGTTTGGGTGAGAGTTCTCATTGCATAGGCTACTAGTCTACCCTCTTGAAGAATGACTGCACCTAGACCAAACTTAGAAGCATCACAGGAAAGAGTAACTGGTTTGTGTGAATATCGTATAGCATAGAGTTGGTGGATTAGCAATTTTCTGTTTCAGGACATCAGATACTCTGTGGTGCTGCTCTGACCATGACCAGGCTATGTCTTTGCGTGTCAGCTCTCTAAGCGGTGCTGAAAGTTGGTTCAAATCTGGAATGAACTTGCCTAAATTGTTGACCATGTGAAGAAAATGTTGTAGGGCTTGAACATTGCCTGGAGCTGGCATCTCAAGAATTGCTGTTTGCTTGGAATGATCTGGTCATAAACCTGAACTGGTAAACAAATGTCAACATATGTACCTTCTTGTAGCCTGAATTTTCACTTCTGAGAATTCAACTTGAGTCACGTCACGTGCTCTTTCCAGAACTTCCTTGAGGCTTTTATCATGTTCAAGTTCACCATTGCCTCCTACTAGAATGTCATCTAGTATAATAGCACAGGGATAGCCAGAAAAAAATTGTTCCATCGCACATTGAAAGACTTCACTAGCATAATTTATTCCAAATGGCATTTCAGAAACCTGTACCTCCCAAATGTGGTTAGCAATAAAGATTTTCGGTGAAGCAAAATTTGCCAGAATGAACACACTGCATCTAAGACAGAAAAAATGGTGGCATTTTGGTATGAGGCAGCAACCTTCTCGACTGTGCGCATAGGATGATGAGACATTTCTAATGCTTTGTTCAAGTCTCTTGGATCAGTACATATTCTAATATCATCTGAGCTTTTCTAATGATCTACTACAATGGAAGATACCCATTGAGTAGGTTCTTCTACTAGACAAATTACACCTTGCTGCACAATTTTGTATAGCTTGAACTTGACTCTTTTCTTCATAGCTACTGGAACTTTCTGTGCTGGTCTGATAACTGGGTTGATCTCTGGGTCTGACTTCATGGAGTACACAACTGGAAGTTTGCCTAGTTTGTCTGTGAAAATATCAGCATACTCAGAAAAAATAGTTTGGGCAGAATTTGAACCATTGTCATTAAAGCTTACATGGTGGACGACTTTAAATGAAAGCAGTCCCATTTTCAAACTGTCTCTGAGGCCTAATGACTGCACGCGTCTCTTAACTATGTAAAACTGCAAGTCATAGCTGTTCCCAGCAAAGTAACATGAAAGCACTACTGAGCCTTCAGTTTGAATCTCTTCACCGCAATAAGCAACACGCTTCACACACTTTGCCAAATCAATTTGTTCTGCAGCTCTTACTCTAGCAAATGTTTCTGCTGACATAACATTGCACTTTGAACCAGTATCTACATTCAGCTCTCCAGGACTCCCATTAATCCAAACAGTGCAAAAGTTTTCATTCTTTGCCTACAAATGTACTGCATTGACTGTTTCACCAAACACAGACACACCATCAACATAAAACATAGGGTCGCAGCTTTCTAATTGATCAACTTGCCTCTTTGTGTCATCTCTTTTAATGAAAGAATGTGCCTTGTTTGATTTACAAAACTTTTTGAAATAATTCCACTTATTGCAAGAATGGCATTGCTGACCAAAAGCTAAGCAGTTTTCTCATCTGGGCTCATGATTACTACAACAATTACAACAGTTGACTATGAGGTTTGCTACAGGTTTTGCTGAGTTACCCCTGTGCTTTGCTGCATGCACCTTAGTCCTTACCGAAGTAGCTCTGGGTTTTGCTGAATTTGCCACGGGCTTTGTTGAAGTGATCACGCCCTTAGGCCTTTATCTGTTAACCTTGTGCTGCATATACTATCTACATTGCTGCCTATGTGGTAGTTCATGGGTACAGAGTTTTTACCAAAGGGGATGACACTGCACTTTTTGGCATTGAGCTTGAGGCCATGGCTCTGACACCAGGCTTTTGTCTCAGCTAGGCCGTTCTGTAGGATGTCCACATCATTTGGGGACTTGACTATGGCTCCTAGTTTGCAGTCATCTGCAAACTTCATTAGCCAGAGGCCTTCTGTGTTAGCCTGTACTTCAGAGAAGTAGATACCAAACAGGAGAGGTCCCAGGACGGAACCCTGTGGTACTCCACTTGTCACTGCTTTGAGGTCAGATTTGGAGTCTGCAACTTTTACAGTGTGGGTTCTGTCAGTGAGCCAGTTGGCAACCCATCTTGTGATGTAGGGATTTATACCTAGTTTAGTGAGTTTAGCTATAATTCCAGAATGGGGGATGGTGTCGAAAACCTTGGCTGTGTGAACCACCTTACCCTCATCTACGGCTTTGACTGCCTCATAGAAGTTCAGGAGGCATGATCTGCCTTTCACATGCCCGAACTGGGTGGGATCCAGAGTTTGGAGGTTACCAATGTCTTTGTTTATGAGTTCCATGATGATACGTTCCATGGCCTTGCAGACCAGGCTTGTCAGGCTAATAGGTCGATAATTTCCGGGATCAGTGGTGGCTCCCCCTTTCTGGAGTGGGATAACTGTTGCTGTGCGCCATTCAGTGGGCACAAAGCCTGATGCAAGGCTATTATTGAACATGGTGCTTAAGTGGGGAGCCAGTTCGTTCTGAAGTTCATGTAAAATGCAGCCTGATGTGTTGTCCGGTCCCATAGATGCTGTGTTTTTGGCTTTAGAGAGTGCAGCTTTTACCTCTGTAGTTGTGATTACCGGGACTCTGCATTCTTCCTGTATAGATATGGGCCCTTTAGGGGGTGAGAGGGGGGTAAAGTTAGCACTGAACCTATTTGCCAGGATGTTGGCAATATCAGTTGGTTCTGTAATTTTCTTGCCTTTATGCTGTAACCCAGAGCAGATCTGGGTGTTGCCATTGTGATTATTGACATAGCTATAGAATGCTTTGTGGCTGTCCTTGGAATTAGTGGCGATTTTGTTTTCTTTGCTAGCTTTGGAGGATCTTATAAGGGATCTCAGCTTCTTACTGAGGCTGACCAGGGAGCTCTTCCACTCATGGGATTTTACACTCTTTTGCAACAGTTTCTTCCTTCTGTTGTACAGTTTGTTTATGGCAGGGGACCACCAGATTGTCTTCCTTGTTTTGGAGGATAGCGACTTGGTTCTGTTTGGGATAGCACAATCCATGCACTCGTGTAAGTGCTTATAGAGTGCATTTGTGTAGGATTCAGCAGTTCTAACTGTATTGTCCATCTGCATGGGTGTCATGAAGTTCACCACTTCTGTCTTAAGAGGCATGAAGTTGGCTTTGGAGACATTTTTTTTACTGTGGTTTCCTTAATGGGGGGTGAGGGCGGGATGTGGATATCAAGGTTGATTGGCTTATGGTCAGATCGGACCAACGAGGAGTTGACTTCAGGTGTGGAACACCGGTCACTCATGCTGGTAATGACTAGGTCTGGGATGTTGTTGCCCCTGGTGGGGGTGTGGATAAGTTGATCCAGGGCATTGGAGTTTATGAATTCCAAAAAGCGTTGAGCTAAGGAGTTGGTACACGAGTAGTTTTCCCAGTTAATGGTGGGGTAGTTGAAGTCACCCATTATTAGGGTGTTTGGTTGAACCCTAATATTTTCCAGTACAGCAAGAAAAGAGGAGTGGGACTCCTGGGGCCATGGTGGGGGATCTGTAGCAAGCTACAATTTGGATTGCAGTTTTGCCCAGAGTTAGTTGCACTTGGATAACCTCAGATGCATTATGCGGAGCAACTAGCCTGGAGGTGTGGATATCCTTAATGAATATGGACACACCTCCGCTTTTGGTGTTTCGGTCCAGGTTACATGGCCGAAACGTGTGGTATGAGTTATAGCCTGGTAGTGCAGGGGTGCTCTCTGGAGCCTTGAACCAGGTCTCAGTCACTGCACAGATATCGATGTTATCCACTTTAAGGAGTGCCTCGAGTGAGTGCATTTTGAGATTTAGACTTCTAGCATTGAGTAGCATTACCCTCAGTTTTTGCTTGCATGTTCCTGTTATGGTGGTGAATTTATTTGAACCTTGCCTAAAAAAGGCACTGTAGGGGCAGCAAGAGCCTTAGCCAGTATCCGGAATCCCAGGGGGCGACAGGTGCAGGCCATCTATGGCAAAGCATCGTGGTCTATCTACCATGTCATCCCAAGCAGACAGATACTGGGTCTCCTTAGAATGACACCAGAAGCTTAGCCAATTGTTGAAGTCGGTCATTTTGTCCTTGTACTGCGGTATCATTCTGGGCGATGGCAGAATGCTACTCAGGGCTCTGTTCATACCTGTCTGGGCTACAAGATTGGGGAGCTCTTCCATGTCTCTTTTCATGTAGTCCAGGGAAGTACGTCTCAGGTCATTCATACCAACTTGGACAATGACAGAGTCATATTTGTACTTGTGGAGTGACCTGAGTGTGTGGGTTATGTGGCGGATCTTGGCACCCGACAGGCAGCTGACAGTAACCTTCTCCGTGTTTAGCCTGGTGAGTGGGACATCAGTGTGCCTGACAATAGTCACCTATGACTATTGTGTTGGGTACATTGTTTTGCCTTATTGGCTGTGGTTGAGTGGCACACTGATTCTGTGGGCTATGTGTCATTTGGGTTGTGTTGAGGGATGGAGGTTGTTTGCGTTTCTGCTTTAGAGGTCTCTGTTGCTTAGATTATTATTGAGAGCCTCAGCGAATGTTTTTGTGTTTCTATGTGTGGATTTTGGTGGTGTAGATTTAGTGAGACTATGTGATGAGTGTGGTGTGGTGCAAATGTTTACCTTCTCCTCATGACTGTCAAGTTCAGTCTTGATTGGAGAGAGCTTTTCCTCCAGTTTGGCTAGATAAGTGCATCTCTCACAGGTTGTAGTGTTGGGTGGTAGGAGGAGAGGGTTGTCTGTACATGAGGCAATTTCTACATTGCCTCAAGATGCCCAGATTCATCAGATAGACAGGAGAGAACACTGGGAGCTGACCCTTGGACATGCCTGAATAAAAAACTATTTTCCTCTAGATAAGTAAGGAAAGGTAGTACAAGAGCTGTTTTTCTCTAAGCAAGTGAGAAAAGTAATTACAAAAACTATTTTCCTCTAGGTAATGAGGAAGATTGAGTGCTATAGTAATTAGTAGCTTATTTAGTGCTTACAAATTCTGAATAAGTGTTGAGCATGAATAAGCAAATTTAAGTGCTAAAACTAAGAATCTGTATCTGCACTAGACAAGTTACAGGACAGAAACAAGTGCAACTTCAGGCTTTCAAATCAGAAAGTTGAGAGAGATGGAAGAGATTGCCCAAACGGCCAGTAACTACAATTTCTGGGCCAGAACCACTCCTTATGTGGTAGACAGGTTACCTAGTGCTTACCACTCCCACTGATAAGCTAGAAGGCTTCCCTCCAACACAGAAAGGCTTGGGGGGCTCAGAAGCTTACATGCAGTCCTGGATACAGTAAATCTGTATCTGGAACACTAGTTACAGGAAAGGTAGGAAACAGACTTACTTTTTTTTTTTTTTTTTTTTTTTTTATTTTTACAGAAAAGTAGTAAAAACAATTCAGATGCAGTGCAAGCTAGCACAATTGAGTATGTGGCAATATTAGACCAAACACAGTTTAAAAAATGCAGTTAAATTAAAAAGGACTAAAAGCAAGTGCAAAGTGAGTTTATTAGGTAGAATGTGGTAAAGAGATGGGACTGGGGGAGTGTCCCAGATCAAATCTACAGTGGGGCGGGAAACTGCAAAAGCCACCAAATTCAACAGAGATCTTAGCAACGACTAACAGTACAAACTCTAATACCAAAAAAAATACTCAGCTCTGTATATTTGCAGATCAGTCTCTCAGAACAGTGAGACAACAGTTTCAGCAGAGATCTAAGCAATAATTAAACTCTATAACCAAAAAATATATACTCAGCTCTGTATATTTGCAGATAGTCTGGAAGGTAGTCTCTCAGAACACAGGTTCCAGCAATTAAAATTAATACCACACACAAGCCTCTCTTTTATCAACTCATCTCTCAAGTCACCAAATCTACATGTTTTAGTCTTATTTCTCAAGTCTGTTGTATATACTGCAGATGTTTCCCCGGGCTTATGATCTCTCGTGTAAAATTACTGCATTCCTTCATAACATTCATTTGTGGGTTGCACATTTCTCTAAATTTATGTTTTAAGCATTCGGGGTCTTCCCGTGTTTCAGCCTGTACCATAGTGTGGTGGTCTTCCCCCTCCCCTACAGATGCAGCAGGTGCATACACAAATGAACACTCTCTTTCAGTGTCTTCTGAACCAGGTAAATTAAGCAGAATAAATGCCTTTGTACGTGCATCTTTATCAGAAAAAGCAGCCTGTATGAAATATATTCCTGCTCAAATACACACCAATTTTTTTCAATATTGTTATCAAACAGAAGCAGTGCGGGTCTATGAAATCATTTTGACATGTCCACAAAGTATAGTAAAACACAATGTAGTCTTGGCCCTTGTAATTATGTACGAACATGCACACACACCATAGGTTAATAGGTAAGTACTAGGCTATCTGCCCGAGGGCATCTGTAAGCCTAGCCAGAATGTGTTGACTTTCACCGCCCCCTTAGATTAGTTCCCTGTGCCTTTGTCCAGCAGAGCCACTGCAGTGATCCCCGGGGTAAATTTTCTGTTTCCCATCCACTCGTCAAGGTTTCTCTTGAAGAGTGTTAGTGATGGGCTCTGCTTAATGTAGATTGGAATCCTGTTCAAAAGCATGGGGGAGTCTCTGGGACAGGAATCTATCCCTCCAGCACGTCTTATTTATCGTTGTGGTGAGGTTTATATCCCTAGAGCATGTGGCTCTTGGGGATTTGTTTCTTTTCATGTGGAGCATGTCCATCAGTTCTGGGTTGGACATGGCCTTGTATGTCAGGCAGAGATCGCCTCTGAGTTAGCAGCATGCAACCGAGTACAGCTGGAGTTTCCAGTCGGGCTGCATAGGGCATCTGTTTGAGGCCAGTAATCTTCTTGGTGATGTACTTCTGTGGTCTTTCCAGCTGTTGCAGGTGTCTTGAAAAGTACATCCCAAATGGGTCGTTGTACTTTATGATGGGTCTAATGAGTGATGAGTAGAGGGGCACAATAACCTCTTTTGTTCTAGATGTGAATTCTTTTGTGATTAGGTGGGCCACATAGAAGGATTTTCTAACCACCTTGGCAATATGATTATCAAAGGAGCGATTGCTATCTACTTGGGTCCCCAGATCCCTTATTACATTTTCTCTATTTAGGGGACTATCACGTATGTGGTAGTTCACTGGTACTTTGGTTTTTTCCAGAGGGGATGACTATGCACTTTGTGGCATTCAGCTTGAGGCCATGATTTTGACACCAGGTATCCGTCTCAGTGAGACCCTTCTGGAGGATGTCTGTATCAGCCAGAGCGTCAATTATGGCCCCCAGTTTGCAGTTGTCTCTGAACTTGATCAGCCATAGTCCTCCTGTGCTTGCCTGTACCTCTGAGAAGTATGTGCCAAACAGGAGGGGTCCCGTGACTGAGCCCTGGGGGACGCCACTTGTAACCGGTTTAGAGTCTGACCTAGAGCCCGCAGCTCTCACCATGTGGGTTCTATCCGTGAGCCAATTGGCGACCCATCTCGTGACATAGGGGTTTATGTTCAGGCTGGTGAGCTTGTCTATAATACCAGAATGGGGAATGGTGTTGAAAGCCTTTGCGAGGTCTAGGTAAGCTGTGTGGACCTCCTTTCCCTCGTCTAAAGCCTTGGTAACTGTCTCAAAGAAGTCCACCAGGTTTAGGAGGCATGATCTGCCCTTAACAAAGCCAAACTGGGTAGGGGTTCAATATTTGGAGGTTCCCAATGTCTCTGTTAATGAGTTCCATGATGATGCGCTCCATAGCCTTGCAGACCAGGCTAGTCAGGCTTATAGGACAATAGTTCCCAGGGTCCGTTGTGGCTCCACCTTTGTGGAGCGGGATAACTGTTGCTGTGCGCCACTCTGTGGGTACGTAGCCTGTAGAGAGGCTGAGTTTGAACAGTGTGCTTAGGTGAGGGGTTAGTTCATTTTGGAGCTTGTGTAAGACACAGCCTGGGACACCGTCCAGTCCATTTGAAGCTGTGTGTTTGGCTTTGGATAGGGCTGTTTTAACCTGTGTGTCAGTGATTGCTGGGGCTCTACATTCTTCTGGTATGGTTCTGGGCCCTTTAGGGGGTGAGCGGGGGGTGAAGTTTGCACTAAACCTGTCTGCCAGAATGTTGGCAATATTAGTCTGTTCAGTGTATTTTGTACTAACTCAGAGCAGATCTGATTGTTTCCACTTAGGTTCTTGACATAGCTAAAGAACGCTTTGTGGTTATCTTTGGAGTCTTTGGCAATTTTTCTTTCGAAGCTAGCCTTGGAGGATTTTATGAGGGATTGTAGTTTCTTGCTGATACTGATCAGGGATGTCTTTCCTTCTTGGGATTTTACTCTCTTCTGTACTAGTTTCCTCCTTCTATTGTATAGCTTATTTATGGCAGGGGTCCACCAGACCGGTTTCCTTTTCTTGGAGGAGTGAGTCTTGGTTTTGCTTGGGATAGCGTGATCCGTGCATTCTTGCAGGTGCTCATAGAGTGCCTTTGTAAGGGAATTCAGCATCTTGGCCAGCGTTGTCCTTTAGCATGGGGGCTGTGAACCTTACCACCTCGGTCTTAAGTAACGTGAAGTTTGCTTTTGAAAAGTTTTTCACGGTGGTTTCCTTGATTGGGGGTGGGGGCGGAATGTGGATATCCAGAGTGATTAGTCTGTGGTCTGATCTAACCAGCGAGGGGTTGACCTCTGGTGTAGAACACTGGTCAGCCATGTTGGTGGTGACCAAGTCCAGTATGTTGTCACTTCTGGTGGGGGTGTTGACCAGTTTATCCAGGGCGTTCAACTTTATAAATTCTAGGAAGCGTTGGGCAAGGGAGTTAGTACTTGAGTAGTTAGTTCTCCCAGTTAATGTTTGGGTAATTGAAATCACCCAGTATTAGGGTGTTTGGTAGGAACTTCATATTTTCCAGTGTCTCCAGAAACGCAGAATGGGGGTCCTGGGTCATGGTGGGTGATCTGTAGCAAACTACAATTTGAATTGCAGTTTTGCCCATTGTTAGTTGTACATGAATGATCTCTAAGGCATTGTGCTGTGCCACTAACCTGGAGGTGTGGGTATTTTTGGTGAATATGGATACACCCCTGCCTTTTGTGTTTCTGTCCGGGTTCTGTAGCCGAAAAGTATGGTATGAGTTATAGCCTGGTAGTGCTCTCTGGACCCTTAAACCATGTTTCTGTTACTGCACAGATATCGATGTTCTCCATATTGTGGAGTGCCTCGAGTGCATGCATTTTGAGGTTTAGACTTCTGGCGTTGAGTAGCATTAACCTCAGTTTTTAGTTACTTGTGCTATTTACGGTGGTGGGTTTGTCTTTTGAGCCTTGCCTAAAAAAGGCAATATTGGGGTGGCAAAAGCCTTGGCCAGTATTCAAAAGCCTACGTGATAGGTGCAAGCCATCTCTTGCGAAGCAATGTGGCTTGTCGAGCATGTCATACCAGGTGGACAGATACTGGATCCCCTTTGAATGACACCAGAAACTTAGCGAATTGTTGAAATTGATCATTTTTTTCTTTATACTGTGGCATCATTCTTGGTGAGGGCAGGATGCTACTCAGGGTAAGGGTCGTACCGGCCTGGGCTATGTGATCAGAGAGCTCTTCCATGTCTTTTTTCATGTAGTCCAGGGAGGTACATCTCAGGTCATTCCCACCAACATGGGACAATGACAGAGGCGTACTTGTACTGGAGCGACCTGAGTACTTGTGTTTTGTTGTGGATCCTGGCACCCGACAGGCAGCTAACTGTAACCTTCTCCTTGTCCAGCCTAGTTAGTGGGACATCAGTGTGCCTGACTATAGTGTCGCCTATTACCTATTACCTATTGCCTGTTGGGTATGTTATTTTGCCTTAAGGGCTGTGATTGTGTGGCACACTGATTATGTGAAGTATGTGTTTCATGGTTTGTGATGGGGTGTAGAGGTTGTTTGAGTGTCTGCTTTGGAGGTCTCTGTTGCTTTTGCAGATTTTTATTTAGAGCCTCCGAGTACGTTTTCATGTATTTGTGTGTGTTATTTGCCGGTGTTGGTTTAGTAGGTCTATGTGAGACTGGTGGTGTGTTGCAAGTATTTTCCTTCTCCTCTTGACTGTCAATTCCAGTCTTGGGTTGAGAGAGCTTTGCCTCCAGTTTGGCTGTATAATTGCATCTCTCGCATATGTTAGTGTTTGATGGTAGGAGGAGAGGGTTGTCTGTGTACATGAGGCAGTTGTAACATTGCCTCAAAATGCCCAGATTCACCAATTGGACTGGCGAGTACACCTGAAACTGCCCTTTGGACATGCCTGAATAGGTAAAGTGAGTTGTTTTACTGATTGGCTGGTAGGGACGAATAGAGAGGCTTGTCCTTCTGGACAGTATTAGGGGGTCTAGTGCTAGGGTTAATTAGTGCTTGCTATGAGTTTTGAGCAAGTGCTGGGCTGTACTTGTAGTAATATTGAAATGCACAATAAACTCTTTGAAAGACTGTACTCTGCAAAATATTCTTTGAAATGACTGTTCTTTGCGAAGTAACTGCACTGTAATACTGCACACTTGCCAACACTTTGCACACTCCAGATATTTTGAATAGCTTCACTTAATGCGAAAAGTAGCACATACTGAAAAAATGCAGTTGTTTTCCCTTTTTTGTACATTTTATGTGATTCAGGTGTTTCAAATGTTTTCATAATTATTTTGAATATTTTTATCAATATGTTGCGGTTTCAGACATTTCGTTTAATTAGAAATTCGCTTTGAGCGTTCTGAGTGCTTTGTTTTATATTTATAGCGAAATAAATCATTTAAGTGAGTTTTAGTACCTGGAATTTGTTTCTGACCTGTTTGCTAGTCATTTGAACAGTTGGGATGATCCACTACTGCATGCATATTCCTCCATTTCTAACCAGTTGCCTCACGGTTATGACTCTGGATACCATTCTGACACCATGTCGATTGTATTGTACGTGCTAATAAGATGAAGAGCCTCTGGTGTTCGTTTATTTATTGCATTTATTAACCGGGAAAGTCCACTGGGCCTAGAAAGAGCCCATTTTCAGTGGAGGCTTGGGGAGAAACGCTCCACATTATCACATAACAAAGTGAAATATTTATACATAGAACTAGGTATGTTGACATTATTTTTATATTCAATCAAGTAATAAAATGAATAGCAACAGCAGTAATAATGTTTACAGTCAAAGAGTAGTATAATGGTACAATTTGCATACATATCTGCAGTATACTTAGCAGCAGAGAAGTGATATAGAGTGGAAAAGGAGGAGGTAGAAGGGCTAGAGGAGAAAGAGATATGCTATGGAGACAGAAAGGAGTATGTAGGGAAGAGAGAAGGAGAGGAAAAGTTTGTAATGTAAAAGGTTCAGGTTGAGTTTCCAGAGTAGTTACTGCATGCAAACACATCAGGATGGATGGCAGGAACATTAAACTTAAACTATCTAAATTACTGACTACTACATAAATGCTTGCTATCACTCTGGCTGCTCACTCAAAATGGCGCTCTTCTTGCACATGCTCAGCACTTATATGCATGTGCCCACTAACTGGAATGCTTCTTAAAGTTATATCACACACACCGATCTACACTTGCTACTTATTCTTTCAGTCCTATTCATTGTGAACATTTTGCTTGCCCACACTTACTCAAAACATATTAAATCCATGGGTGCTTGGCTGTAATGTTTCTCAGAAGTGCAGTCCCTAGGACTCCAGAGATGTGCTTCTGACTTTAAAGCACAGAAACCGCTTCCACTAATTAACTACAAAAATCACTCTCACACACACGCACGCTTTCTGAATAGTAAGCAGTATAAAACATAAACATCTGTCATTATTGTCTGACTATAGTTTACCAGAAAAATAAAATAATGTCTTTAGGAGGACTAGGGCGTACATTTGAAACAGTATTAAAATCAGAAACAGTAAAGAGGTATGAGTTTATTGTGAGTTGGGGACCATTAGCTGCTTCTGTGGACATAGCTGCAGAGCAAATGGAGTACCTTGCCATGTGCTCACCATTTTTATCTTGTTACCTGACAGGAGCTTTAAAAAAAAAAAAAAAAGAGAAACTTCATGGGCAGGGGTGTAGCCAGGAATTTATAGATTGTGTACACAGCAGCAATATGACTCCCTCATTAAAAGGTAAATGTTTGTTCAGATTAAGACACACCGAGATGTGCAGTAGCAAGCCATGCCTTCATAGGAGATTATTAGGCTAATGGCTCAAAAGCCCTTACAAGCCTAGCCAGTTTTACACATATTTTACCTAATTTTCTATCCCTAGAGGAAAGATAACAAGAGTCAGAGTGTGGGGTTTTGACAATTTTTACAGACTGCCTCTGTCCGTAAGGGACATGGGTGCCATACCCAGGAATGAATTTGCAATTTTCCATCCATTGGTCCAAATTGCACTTGAAGACGGTCAGGGAAGAGCTTTGCTTCATGTGAGTAGGAAGCCTATTCCAGAGGAGAGGCAACGTCTGGAACACATATCTGTCTGTCCAGCATGATCTATTCATGTTGGAGATCAGGCGTAGAGCCTTGGCGCAGGTAACCCTCGTGCAGTTAGTTTTATGAATATGCAACATTTCCGTCAGGGCTAGGTCAGAGACTGATTTGTAGTTCAGGCAAAAATCACCCCTTAGTAAGTCAGTAGGAAACTGAATACAGTGATAGGGCTTTTAATCGGTCCGCACATGAGATGTTGGTTATACCGTGCATTTTTGTGGTGAGAAACCTCTGAGGATGCTCCAACTGTTGCAGGTGCCTGGTGAGGTACTTGCCAAAAGGTGCATTGTACTCTGTTATTGGTCTAATGAGGGCTAAGTACAGTGGTATTATGACATCCTTAGATCTGGATGTCAAGCTCTTACTTATAAGCTGAGCCACACGTAAGGATTTCCTCACCACCATGAATACATGGTGGGTCAAAGTTCAGATTACTATCTTTCTGAGTACCCAGATCTGTCACTACTGGGTCGGCTCTAAGGGTGTTACTATCATTGATGTAATTTACAAGGGTATTTGATTTCCCAAATGGTATTATGCACTTCAGACATTTAGTTTGAAGTAATGGCTCTGACACCATTCATTAGTCTTTGTCAGTCCTTTTTGTAGGATTTTAATATCAATTGGGGAGTCAGTGATTGCCCCCAACTTGCAGTTATCAGCAAACTTGGTCAGCCAAAGGCCACCTACATTTATCAAAACAAGCCGCAGAAATTTTGGTCTAGTATCAACCAACTACTCCATCCAGAGCAGTCCACTACTCCAAACACTCAAAACACTGAACAGAAAAAAACAATGCATATAGCTAATGCTTTTAATACCTTTTTTACTGATGCTATGCAAACACTAGCTAGTCAACTATCACCTAACAACTTCACTCTACCTTCCAATGAATCATCCTCACCCCCTACTTTTCATTTTCAACCCGTCCCATCATCATATATTCTAACCCTTCTACAGAATCTGAAACCATGCTCACCCTCAGCAGACCAACTACATGCTAAATTCCTACAACAATCCGCCAAAGCTATTGCCTATCCCATTTCTATCCTGATCAATAGAACTATTACTGAAAGTTATATCCCCAGTTTATGGAAAATTTCCCATATTATCCCCCTCCACAAAGGAGGACAATCCATTGAACTCTCCAATTACTGTCCCATTGCCCTCCTCTCACCTCTGGCAAAGATCATGGAAAAATGCATTCATAGACGATTACTCAACCATCTAAAACAAAATAACTTACTAGCCAACTGTCAACATGGTTTCAGACCATCACATAGCACTACTACTACTGCCCTTCTTTCCTTCACAGATTGTATCAACAAAAACCGCAATCTAAACAAACTCTCTTCAGCACTATTTATTGACCTGTCTAAAGCTTTTGACATGGTAAATCACCAAATTCTCATCAAAATACTGAAATCTCTGTCACTAGATTCATCCTCCATAAAGTGGTTCCAGTCCTACCTTGATAAAAGACAACAGGCCGTACTTTGGCACAAGTCTCTCTCTGCTCACCTGCCCGTCAACCTGGGTGTCCCTCAAGGGTCCATCCTTGGACCCCTACTTTTTTCCATATTCATTAATGACCTTCACCTTGCCATCCCTCAAGCTACATGCATACAATATGCGGATGACTCTACAATGATATGCTCAGCCCCCTCCTCTTCTGAACTTCTCTCTCTTACCCAACAAGTATTTAACACAGTTGAGCAATGGTTCACACATAGATGCCTTCTCCTAAACCCCAAAAAGACTAAACTCCTCCTTTTCTCTCCTACTAAGAAGTCCCCCCCATTGGATTTCTCAGTTAACTCTACCAATAAAACTGTTATATCCCCTGAACCAACCACCAAACTATTAGATGTCACCATTGACAATAATCTGAACTTTGATACCCATATTAACAATACTATAAAAACTGTCAACAAAAAGCTAGGCTCTCTCTATAGGATAAAATCCTTCCTCCTACCTTCAGCTAGAACCACAATAGCACACACTCATCTAATCTCTTCTCTTCTTTATGCCTCACCTATTTTTACTAACCTATCTAAAAATAATCTTAGCAAATTGGAAATGTCTTACAATAACATTGCCAGATTTGCAACAGGCAACCCATTCAGAACCCATCACTGCATTAATTTAAAGCAACTGGGATGGCTTGAACTACAAAATCTGATTAAATTCCATCAACTAACTATAGCCCACAACACTCTTTACAAACCTTCCAAAACTCCTATTCTTTCCACACTAATCACTCCCTATAAAAACCTGAAATCCTTAAGGTCTTCTCAGAATCTTCTAGTACATACCACTAAACCAAACAACAAGGCTGGTGACTCCCCTTTCTCTAATATTGTTGGAAAAGCCTGGAATCTCCTCCCAAATGAACTCTCCACACTTCCCTCACTATCCTGTTTCAAAAACAAATTGAAAGTGTTCCTCAAAACTCACTGGTTATGCCCCTGTTCAAAACCTGACTAGTCTATGTGTCTCTAAATACTTTGCTCTTCCTACCCCGTCTACTCATTAACAGCAACTCCTTCCTATTTAATCTATTATACTATCTATCTCCAGAATACCTTGATTGTATTAGCATCCTATGTTATGCCTGTATTATGCACTGTAAATTTTACTGTGATAACCTGTAATAGGTACTGTTAATAGGATTTATTTGTCTCGTGTTTCCTAGTTGTTATTGTGTTAATTTCATTGTCCTGTCTTGGAGTTTATCTCCCCGGGCCTCTACTGAAAATGGACATGTATCCAGTTAGACTAGCCCGGTCAACAAATGTAAAATAAAAATAAATAAATAAATAAAATCCAAGAAGCATATTCCAAACAGGAGAGGCCCATTGTACTCCATTGGTGACCGGCCTCTTGCTGGATGTACATTTCCCCACTCTAATAACGTGTTCTATTGGCAAGACATTTTGCTATCCATTTTGTGATGTAGAGGTTTATGCCCAATTTTTAATGGGTTTATCTATAATACCTGAGTGGGTATTGTGTGAGATGCCTTGGCCAGGTCAAGGTAGGCAGTATACACTGTCTTACCCTCATCCATGGCCTTGGTGACCTTCTGAAAAAGGTCCATCAAATTGAGCAGGCAGGACCTGAGCTGGATTGGGTCTAGAGTCTGGAGGTTTCCTTTGTCATCGTTAATCAGGTCCATGATTATCCTTTCCATAGCTTTGTATATGAGACTTAGTCAAACTTATGGGTCGGTAGTTTCCTGGGTCTGTTGATGGTCGCCCTTGTGCAGAGGGATGACTGTTGCTGTGCTTCACTCTACTGGGACAAAGCCTGTCTGGAGACTAGTTAAATAGAAATCCAAGTGGGTCTGCTAGGTCATGTTTCAAGCTATTTAATAGGCACCCGGGAATTCCGTCAGGACCCGTTGATGCCATGTTTCTAGCTTTAGAGAGTGCGGTGATGACCTGTTCTTTTGTGATAACAGGCAAAGGAATGGTAAGGGGCCTGGCGAAGACATTTGACACAATACCCCACTCAGGCATTGTTGACAAACTTTTTGTCACCTGGTGGTTAGCCAACTGGCTCACAGACAGGACCCAGGAAGTTAGAATTGGGAAGTCCACATCTACAAAGAGGCCAGTCACAAGTGGAGTCCCTCAAGGATCAGTCCTTGGATCACTCCTTTTTGGGATTTACTTCTCAGAAGTCAAGGCCAATGTCAGTGGTCTCTGGCTGACTAAATTTGCAGATGATTGCAAATTAGGAGCTGTAATTGAATCTCACACTGGCACAAATGTTCTCCAGGAGGGGTTGACACAGACAAACTGGTGTCAGAGTCATGGACTAAAGCTAAATGCCAAGAAATGCATAATAGTATCCTTTGGGAAGTCATCCATCCCTGGTAACTGTCATATTGACAACATCCCCCTTAGAGTTGACCCAGTAGTCAGGTACTTAGGAGCACACATAGATAGTAATCTAGCCTTTGATCATCATATGTCTACAGTGGTGAGGAAATCATTCTATGTTGCATAACTTATAAACAAAGGTATGGCATCTAAGTCCAAGGAAGTCATTGTCCCACTGTATTTGGCATTCATCAGACCTATCATTGAGTACAGTGCCCCCTTTGGTATGTACCTAACCAGGCATATCCAACAACTGGAACGTCCACAGTGGTTCCTCACTAAAAGAATGCAGGGCATAAGTAATATGTCCTATGCAGACTCCCTCAAGGCCCTATACCTGTATTTTGTCTCCTACAGGCTTTTGAAGGGAGACCTATGCCTGGCATACAGGACATTGTCAGACCCCACTCTGGACCTCCTGCATGTCCACAAAACAAACAGTAGCAGAATTACCTGTTCTAAAGACTTAAACCTTGCCTGTGATATAAGTAGGACCTGCTGGAGAGATAGGTATGTACCCAGAGACTACCCCGTCTATGGAACATACTCCCCATCCATGTGAAGCAGAGTTCCTCCCTAATCCAATTCAAGTGCAACTTGGACAATTGGATGGGAAACCGGAAATTCATTCCTCATTTGGCACCTTATGTATCTGATGCAAACAGGTAACCTATAAATGGTTCAGCTCCCAGGCCCATGCTTACACTTATCAAGGTTATCAGAACTCTTCAGAGATTTGGGATGCATGGCTAGGCTTAAAAAGGCCTTTGTGGTCATTAGCCTAGTAAACACCTGTGAACCTATTTCATGAGGATTGACTGGGGGTGATGAAGTGGTGAAATTTGAGCTGAATTTATCTGTCAGCAGGTTTGCTATTTCTTCCAGCTGAGTATAGGTAGTCCCATCTGCAGTCAACTCAGCACATTGTTGAGTGTTTCCCTTAAGATTTCGAACAAAACTAACAATGCTTTGGGATTATCTTTTGCTTGGGAGGCTATTTTATTGTTGTACTTAGCTTTTGAGGACTTGAGTTAGTTCCCTGATTTGCGGGCTTAAAGTAAAGAGGATTTTTTTCTCTGTTCTGCACCCTCCTACTTACTTCTACACAGAAATTTCTTCCTTCTGTTGTATAATCTGTTTATGCCAGGGGTCCACCATGGTAACTTGTTTTTCTGAGTGGATATGGATTTAATTTGGTCAAGTACTGCCATTTTTATGCAGTTATTTAAGTGGTTGCACAGGACATTTATTGTACACCTCTGCATAGGCTTTTGTGTTTTCGGGAGCTTCACAATGACCTATGAAATAACTTAGTAGAAGGTAATTAGCTTTGGAAAAATTCTATAGGGTTTGATGGGGAGTCTACTGTTTTTATTTCAAAGGAGACTGATTTATGATCCACTCTTAACAATGAGGACATCACACTTGGGGGTGCAGTGCTTCCCTATGTTTGAGTATTACATCAAGGATATTTGAGCCATTACTGGGGGTGCAAACTAGCTGATGTCCTTCCATATCACTGTTGCAGTATTCTTTACACTGGGGATCCCCTGCCAAGGGTAGCCCAACATCCGACCAGTATACCAAAGCCTTAGGATTAGTACATTGTATGTCACACATATGCTTCCCACTCATGGCATAGGGCATAAATGTGATGTATGGACCTATCTACCTCAGAACTTCTTTGTCACCAGTCCCAGCACCATCTTCTGTTATCAGCCTGAAGTCTTTTTCATCTGATGGTTACCAAACCATTTCAGATAAGTGCCCCATTGTGTTTTTTCTTCTTATGTTGATTTTATTTACTTGCGTTGTAAGGCTACATGTCATGCTTCACTTAAAGAAATCCCAATCCCTCTGAGCTCCATGCTCTAGGGACCTAAGCCTTGTCACCACAATAAACAGAACATGCTGGAGGGATAGATTTCTGTCCCAGAGACTTCCCATACTCTGGAACAAACTACCTATCTATATCAAACAAAGCTCCTCATTAGCACTCTTCAAGAAAAATATTGATGATTGGATGGGAGATAGGAAATTCACCCCGGGATCACCTCTGTGGCTCTGCTCGACAGGGGCACAGGAAAATAATTTTCTTGGGTGACGATAGCCAGGGTACCGTTTGGCTAGGCTTATGTAGGCCCTAGGGCCAATAGCCTAGTACCTACCTATGAACCTATGCAGAAAGGAAAAAATGTCTTTATGGGAAACGGATTCTCCATAAGGACTGTCATGAGCAGTGTTTGTTTTGTTTGGGTGCTTCTCATGACCATGCATTGTGCCCAATTTAGACGTTTGTCCCTAAAACTCTTTGTAGTCATCTCTCCTCTTTATCCATCTACCTTGAGAAACCAGCGTCTTAAGATGTTGGCGCAGGGTGCAATGGCGGAATTGTCCTGGCCTGAGAGTCAGCTGTTTGCCAAGAAGAAGACCAAAAGAGATAGGTTGTATTCAGGTGCTGTACCTCCTCCCCAGATGTCTCTGTTGAGACTAGTGAAAGCCTGATGGATTGCCTGGCCATTCATTGGATTCCTCTGCCTTGACCATTTTGGAGGCATGCATGAGTCCATTGTGTCGCATGTCCTCAGAGGCTGTGCAGACTTGCAGACATCCATTACAGATGTTGAGAAGGAACTGTGGCTGATAATATCCGATGTACCGAAGGATGTTCTGTAGATTCTTGTCAGGGAAGAGATTTCTATGTTGATTGAGTGTAGACATGGTTGCAAGCCTCCTAAGATTTTTAGGACGGATGTTCCCTTGAAAAAGAAACCCAAAACAAAATATATTTCCCCTGCTCCTAAGGATCCTCAGCATGAGTGATAGGAATTCGCACAGGGGTTATTTAATGCACTCGTGACCTTGAAGCCCCCACAGGGAGTTTCTGTTCCTGCCCCCATGGTCTTCTACTCCTCTTAAGAGGCCTAGGAAGCAGGGTTTTTCTGATGAGGAATTGGACTCTGAAGAAGAGTCTTTAGCCAGTTCCTCTCAGATTCCTTCTCCATTAGAATATGGTTCTGAGGAGGAGGACTCCATTAGTCCAGATTCTACCTTTGAAGGGCTTTCATAGGTTCATAGGTGTGTACTAGGCTAATGGCCCTACAGCCTTTACAAGCCTAGCCCATAAAAATTGCCCTAGCATGCCACTTGATGTTAGTTCCCAGTGCCTCTATCCAGTAGGGCCACTGGAGAGATCCCTGGGGTGAATTTTCTGTTACCCATCTACTCGTCGAGATTTCTCTTGAAGAGGGACAGTGAGGTGCTCTGCTTGACATGGATAGGAAGCTTATTCCAAAGTATGGACAGTCTCTGGGTGATGAACCTATCCCAGCAGCATGTTCTGTTGATTGTGGTAATGAGGTTGAGAACTCTGGAGCATATGGTGTGGGGGGAATTGGGATTTCTTTAGGTGTAGCATTTCTAGTAGGGCTGGGTCGGACATGGCTTTGTAAGTCAAGCAGAGATCACCTCTAAGCAGACAATAAGAGACTGAGAATAGCTGAAGTTTCTTGAGTCTGTCCAAGTAAGACATGTGTTTAAGGCCTCGGATCTTCTTTGTGAGGTACTTCTGTGGCCTCTCCAGCTGTTTAAGGTGTTTGGTGAAGTACATGCCACATGTGGCATTATACTCTCTGATTGGTATAATGAGGAATGAGTAAACAGGGATTGTAACCTCTTTCTTCCTGGATGCGAAACCCTTGGTTATGAGATGTGCCACATAGAAGGATTTTCTGACTGCAGTGGCAATTTAGTGGTTGAAGGTGAAGTTGCTGTTGACCTGGGTTCCCTGATCTGTTATAGCACCTTCAGTGTTCAGTGGGCTCCCATCGCTGTAGTAATTAATGGTAACTGAGTTCTTTCCAAAGGTAATGATAACGCATTTTCTGGCATTAAGCTTAAGGCCATGGCTCTGACACCAGTCATTGGTCTCAGTGAGGCCTTTCTGTAGGGTGTCTGCATTACTTGGGGAGTTAATAATGACTCCCAGAAGCCATCTGCAGACTTGGTCAGCCAGAGTCCCTCTGTGTTGGCCTGGACTTCTGAGAAGTAGATGCGAAACAGGAGAAGGACTAGGACCGAGCCCTGTGGGACTCCATTCATGACTGGTCAGCAATCTGACTTGAAATCCACTACTTTCACTCTGTGGGTCCTGTCTGTGAGCCAGTTTGCAACCCACTTAGTGATATAGGGAGTGATGGCTAGTTTGGTGACTTTATCAGTAATTCCTGAGTGAGGAATGGTATCAAAGGTTTTAGCCAGATCGAGGTAGGCTTCCTTTGGGGATACTATTTCTTGGATGATGGAATTTTTTAAATGGGACTGTACCCAGGTTTCTGATGTCCAGAAGAGGTGTTATGAACTCCTCCAGATGGACTCGCCTAAGCCTTCTGCTATCTCCCTTGTCTTTGCTGCCTTGGACACTTTTTCATCAGCTTCCCAGACTCCTGACTGTCAACCTTCAGCTCCTAAAAAAAACTATTAGGTTTTATAAGGTATCTGATGATTGTAAGTTTCTTTTCAAATATCCTTCTGCTGACCCCTTTCTTTCCATTTCTTCAGACAAACCTTCCAAACTGCTACCTTCCACTGAATTAGTACCTTCCAGCAAGGACAGTAGGGCCATGGAAAGGTTGGGTAAAAAGGTGTACACTGCTGCTACCCTGGCCTTTATAGCTTTTAACTACCAGACCCGTGTGACCAGGTATGTTTTAGTTCTTCTCTCCCAGGTCTTTCAGGTTATTTTTGATCTTTCTGACTCTGAGGGGAAAGCTTTGGCCCTTTCTTTGTTGGGATCCTCTTCTCAAGTAGCTCATCATTCTGTTAAATATAGTTTTGATGTAGCTGATACTTCTTCTAGAGCTGCTGCCTTTGTTTCTGTGTTGAGATGATATTATTGGCTTCACCCCCAGCCTTTGCCTGATGATATTAAAGCTGACTTGATGGATGCTCTTCTGGACAACAAAAATGTCTTTGGTTCTCCTGCTGCTGAGCTTTTTAGGCATTGCAGGAATTGAAACGTATTTTTGTTCCCTCATTTCCAGATTTCAGAGGATTTATCCTTCTAAGCCTAACTTTGTAAGTAGGCAATTGCGGTCTCCTCCCAAAGGTAAAAAGGTTCTAGAAGGGCTCCTTATGCTAAGTCTACTTGGACTCCTGCAGATCAGAAGCCTCCTTTTCCAGACAAACCAGGTTCTCTATCTTCTTCCTTCCCTCCTAAGTCAAGTTCCTTTATCTCTTCATCTTTGGCTGTCCCTTCACAGTTGGTTAAGGATCATTCAGGATTCTTGAGTTCTGTGCATAATTCATCCAGTTTATTACATGGTATGGAAATCCCTTCCTCCTTTTCTGGGCACTCCTCAATCTTCTAAGGAACTGCTGCCCTTTTTCTGAGTGTCCTTCAGAGCGTTTTTTTTTCTCAAGGCACCATCTGAGCAGTTTTTGCTCCTCAAAAGGGGAAGGGGTTTTATTCCAAAATGTTTCTGATTCCAAGGAGAAAAGGCACCAGAAACGCATTCTGGATCTTTCTCAGCTCAACACCTTTTTAAACTTTCGTTCCTTTCTAATGCTGCCTGTTCAAACCCTGTTTCTTCCTGTTCTACTTCAGGCTTTCCTAGTCTCTCTGGATCTCAAAATGATGCCTATCTCCATGTTCATATTGATTTCTTTTTCAAGAAATGTTTGTTTCTCTGTTTCATGCTTGCATTTTCAGTTCTCTGCTTTGCCCCAAGGGTCTTCACCAAATGCCTCACTCCCGTGATTGTTTTTTGCAGGATGAGGGGAATACAAATCTTTCCTTAACCTGGACAACTTGCTCATTCAGGCTTCCAGTCCAGAGACCTTGCTTCAGCTCCTCCACTATGCTGTCTGCCTCTTGCAGAGCCTTGGGTTTAGAGTAAATTTCCAGAAATCATTCCTGACTCCTTCTCAGGATCATGTTTTTCTTGGATGCCAGCTTCAGACCATTCCTATTCTGTCATCCCTCCCACCTCCCAAGGCTTTAACTCTGATTGCATTTTTTCAATCCCTTCTTCCTGCGGTCTCAGTTATGGTCATGGAGTTTCTAAGGCCTTTGGGATATCTGGCTTCCACCATTCCTCTGCTTCCTCTAGCCAGGCTTCATATGAGAAAGCTACAGTGGTTCCTAAAGTCACTCTGGCTTCAACATCATCATCCTTTGGGCTTCCCAATTCCTCCTTTTCCATTCTTCAAGCTGGCGCTTCAGTGGTAGATTCAACAATTGTCTGTCAACCCAGAATTTCCTTTTTAGCACCTAGTCCTCTCTCAGAATCTCTCTTCAGATACCTCAGAGATAGGGTGGGGAGCTGCTTTCGGCCTTCTAATAGTTCAGAGCCTTTGGTCCCTTTGTCATAAGAAGGACCATATCAGCATCAGAGATGAGAGCTCTCCTGGTTCTTGAGGCCTTCTATTTTTTATTCCTTTTAGGGCCCCTCAAAATATTTATAGACAATACCAAAGTGGTGTGGTACATCAACAAACAAGGGGATGGGGCATGGTTTTACATTTTGTGCAAACTGTCACTTCATGTTTGAGATCTGGCTGTCGAGTTCAAGTGACTCTTCAGGCTGTTTGTATTCTTTCAGAACAGGCCATTGTGGCAGACTCACTGAGCAGGTCCATAGCACAGACTCATGAATTGATGTTTCACAGAGATGTGTTTTGGGGCATTGTCCACCAGTAGGGTACTCCTCAGGTAGATCTTTTTGCCTGCCCTCTGAGCAGAGAGCAGCTTCTTTTTTGCACCAGAGTCCCATGTCCTCTGGCTTGGAAGGTGGACACCCTCTCTTTTTCTTAGAAAGGAAAGTTTCATTATGACTTCCCTCCCCTTATGCTCATACCTAGGGTCCTGTTCAAGATTGAACAAGACTCTCTCAGAGTCTTGTTGGTGACTACATTTTGACCCAGACAGCATTGGGTTCCCTGTTCTTCTTCACTTAGCCAAGGGCAATCACCACAAGTTGTCTCACAGGGTGGGCTTACTCACACAAGATTAGGAGTCTCTCAATCCTCACTTGTCCACTCTTCAACTGACACTGTAGGTGATAGGGTTTTGATCCCTTTTAAGCACCTTTTTTTTCTGAGGATGTGCTTCATGTTCTTCCGGAGGCCAGGAAACCCACAACCAGGCAATCTTATTTGTTCAAATGGAAGAGATTTTCTGTTTGGTGTCTTGCTCATAACCACGATCCACTACTGTGGAAGTTCCTTTAGTTCTGTCTTATTTGTGTGAATTGCTTCATGCTGGGTTGGAATACTCTTAAGTTAAAGCCCACCTTTCAGCTATTTCTAGTTGTCTGCCTTTTATTCCTCCTTTGGCTTCTAGATTTGAGGTCTAACAATCCTTAAAGCCATCCTGCATATTAGGCCTCCCAGGAAGCCTAATTCTCCTCCTTGAGACCTTAATTTTGTTCTTGAAGAATTGATTTGGGCTCCTTTTGAGCCTGCAGCTTCAGCTTCCTTACAGCACCATACCTGGAAGACTGTTATTCTTTTGGCCCTTACTTCAGCTAGAAGGTTGTCTGAGCTTCAGGCTGTTATGGGTGTCCCTCCTTTTTTAGTTTTTCATGGGACAGGGTGTCTCTTCATACTGATCTTTCTTTTACGCTCATGTCTGTTAATGAGCTGTCTCTTAATCAGTCTATTCATTTGCCCACTTTTTTCCCTTATCCACAGTCTGCTACTGAGAAGGTTCTTCACACCTTGGATTTGCATAGACAACTCTGATTTTATTTAGATAAAAGTAAAGCCATTCTTAAATCTGAGCAACTTTTTTCCTTGGTCTTTATATTTGGTGGTTTCTAAGCAATTTCTTTGTGCATCTCTAAGGCCATTTCCTTTTGTTATTCTTTTCATGAAAAAAGCCTTCGTACTTCTGTTAAGACTCATTCTTCCAGGGCTCTGGCTTCTTCTGCTGCCTTTTTAAAGGATTAGATACCAATTCTATCGTTGAAGCAGCTACTTGGACTTCTGTGCATACTGTTACCAAACATTTCAAGCTGGATGTTATTTTCAGAGCTAGAGGTGGATTTGCCAGGGCTGTCCTGCATGGCTCTCTTGAGCTTTTGTACTCTCCCTAGTGTAAGGAATAAGGCAACAGTAATGTGTAAGGACGTAGTACAGTTGTGTAAAATCTTACCAGAACACTAGATGTCCTTCCCTTCACTGTTGCAGTATTTGCTCCCTCCCCCCTTTTCTTTTATTCCTTTTTTTTTTCTTCTGGATGCACATGTTCATTCTTTAGTCAATGGACTGTTGTGCCTACTGGGATTTTTCATTTTTGAGGTAGATATGTCCGTACATCACCTTTATACCCTGTGCTGTGAATGGAGAGCATACATGTGATGTAAGACGTACTAGTAATCCTAAGGCTTTGGGTATCCTGGACGGATGTTGGGCTACCCTTGGCAGAGGATTCCCAGTTTAAGGAATACTGCAGTAGTGAAAGGAAAGACATGTACTCTTATGGTAAGATTTTGCACAACTGTACTTTCCAGAGCATTTGCATTGACAAAGTCCAAGAATCTCTGAGTCTGCACTTTACTGGTCATGTACGTTTCCCAGTTTATGGAGGGGTAGTTAAAATCCCCCACGAGTAGTGTGTTAGGCTGAATGGTAAAGTGATTCTAGTAACTTCAGGTATATGGAGTGTTTTTCATGGTTGGGGACCTGTAGCTAGCAATGATGATGGGGCAGGGGGTTGCCTGTGGTCAGCTGGAGATGGAGTAGCTCAAATGAGTCATCCTGTTTGACCAGTCTTGAGGTGTGATTTTTTTTTTTTTATGTAAATGGGAACGCCTCATCCTTTCATTTTTTCCTTTTCAGAGGGTGGTCTGAATGTGTGACTTAGCTTTGCATTTGATAGGGTACTTTCAGCAACCATGAACCATGTCTCTGTAACTGCACAGATGTCAGCATTTTCCAGGGGGAGGAGAGCTTCCAGGGAATGTAGTTTTTTGTTAAGACTCCTAGCATTGAACAGTAGTACCTTCAGCTTGTCAGTAGAAGAATTTGTTACACTGGTAGGTCTGTTGGTTTGACACTGCCCATAAAAGGCACTATGGGGGTGGCTAATGTCTTGACCAGCATTCAAAAGCCTAGCAACGACAGGTGCACACTATCTCTGGCAGAGCAACGTGGTCTATCGATTATGTCATAACAGGCTGACAAACACTGGATCCCCTTGGAATGATGCCAGTAGCTAAGCCTTATTGAAATCAATAATTTTCTGTTTGTGTTGTGGTTTCCTTCTTGGTGAGAGTAGAATGCAGCTCAGTGCGAGGTTCATACCATCCAGCGGCATGTATTCAGAGAGGGCCATCATGTCTGTCTCCATATAGTCTAGGGAGGTATGCCTGAAGTCATTCACACCCACAGGAACTATGACAGAGTCATACTGTAGTACTGTTGTGGTTGAGTGATCTGAGTAGCTACATGATCTGGTGAATTATAGTCCCTGACAGGCAACTCACAGTAAACTCCTCTTTATCCAACCTGGTGAGGGGGGCATCCGTGTGTCTCATGATGGAGTCTTCTATGGTCAAGATGTGTGATGTTTTGCTTGAGGGTTTTGCTTGTGGAGACACTGATGTGTATTTTTATGTGCATTGGTTGGTGTTGACTTGGTTTTATTTCCATGTGGTACAGGAGGCCTCTGACGGTTTCGTAAATTACTTGTGAGTACCTCTGCATATGTGGGTTTATGTGATGAGACCTTGTTTAATGAGGGAAATGATGTGTGTGTGCTGACAACCTGTTTGTTGTTTGATTTGTTAGTATATGAGAGTTGGGTCTCAGTTTTCATAGTATAACTACATCTCTCACATACTGTTTTTGTTTCAGGATTAGGTGGTTGTCAGTATACGTGAGACAATTGCTACATTGCCTCAGTATGCCCATGTCCACAAGGCTGTCCACAGAGGTAGCAGGAAAGTGCCTATCTATGGTTTCATTTTTTTTTTTTTTTTTACTGTGGGTTTAGCCAGGGTGAAGAGTGGGTAGATTAAACTGGACTAGGATGATAGCACATGGACGAAAAATGGGGTGCTATACTTGGGGTGAACTGTAGATATCTAATAAGGTGATGCTGCTCTGCATGCAACTCAGATGCTCATAGAACAGCAGGGGGACTGGCAAGACGTACGTGGCAAGTGTCTTCTAACAAGTCACTGCCCATTTAAATGGATCAGAAATAAAAAAGTATGTAATAATAAACATGCCTTTGTACTATGTATCCAAAATCTCTGCTGATAAAGCATACCCAAATATTTAACTAACAGAGTGTGCTGCCTGCTTAACCTTCCCATTGCCATAAGAAATATAAAAGCATCTGCTCTGATGTTGTCCTTCTTGTTCTGATTCATGTATGGGTTATGGATCCAATCCTCGGTTCCGATTCGGCCGCCTTCTATAGACTTCAGCTTTCAGGCTTGCCCTCCTCTTTCCCCACAGTCTTCTTTACTAAGCACAACTTCCTCAGCTCTCATTTGCCACCATTCATGACGGATGTGCTCTCCAGTGCTGAAGCAGCTACTTAGTTTCTGTCCCTGCTTCAGATTGTTTGATTTTTTTTTTTCTTGTATAGCTAGTGTTTTTCTTTCCTTTCCTCCCACCAACTAAGTTTTCACTGGTGTTAGGGCAATCCAAGTCCCTTGCATTTTCTCCTATATAGTGTAGATTATTGCTATAATTGTAGCTGTTGTAGTTGTTAGCAGTTCAAAAAAAAATCCTTCCTTTTTGAAGTTATGGATAGGCCTACAGGGTTTAAAAGATGTTCAGAGTGTGGACAAAAATCCCATACTCTGATTCGTATGAGAAGTATGTGTATTGTTTAGGTGCGGCACATTTACAGTGTCAGTGCTCCATAACCCCAGAGCAGTTGTCAGTAGGTGTAACAAATTGATGTTAAGAGATTCTGCCTGCATCCACTCTTTTTCTCCAGGGGCTCACACTCCCGAACAAGTTACACAAGGTACTGTTCCATACTCAAAGAAGCACACTCATAAGCACCACAGGGCTTCATCAGAACCTCCAACAAAACAGATTCTACTGCCCTGAGGCCAGGTTCGGCTCCAGTGTATCCAAAACCCCTCTTGGATCAGTCTGCACCTATGCCGAAGACTTTAACTGTTGTTTCAGATACAGCTTTGTCTACCACGGTCCCACGGATCCGAGGAGGTCAGATCAGAAGACTTGATCTGAAGTAGTTGTCTTCATTTGGTCTTCAACCTGTGGGTTCCCAGATCCATATTGGATCAGACTTGGCCACATCTCCAGTATCTGATCCAAGCTCAAAGCTCCTCCCTTATCTATAATGCTCCTATCTCCTCCTTCCCTTCAGATCTTGTTTGCTGTGCTACATGTCTGCATCGTGATCCAAGCTCTCTGCGATAAAAGTTTGTGGTAAGTGCTCTTTTGGTCTAAATCTTTCCTTTTTTTTCCTCTATTTGCCATTTCTCTACCTTCTACCTGCCCTTCGCTTTTCCGTCGGTGTAAAAAAAAAAAAAACTCTGTCTCTCTATTTCTTTCCCCTTGCATGTGTAGTCTCTGTGATTGTGAGTGTAGTGGGCCTGAGGTTGGGACATGTCTAACACTCCCAAACCCGGCTTCAGAAAATGTACAGTGTGGCCATAAGCTCTCCCCACCTGATGGCCACATTCTGTGCATAGTGTCTTGGGGCAGCTCATCCCCAAACCTCCTGTTTCATCTGTGCCAGGTTTAATCCCCAGGCACTTAAGGACAGGTGGGACAAATTAATTCTTAAGAGTCTTCTTTTCTCTTCAGGGACTCATGTTCCTGTGCCCTCGGTTTCTGCCCCTGCCTACCCCCCTGGCCTCTGGGACTCAAAAACTCCCACCAAGAGGCCCGGGGATGGAGACAAAGTGTCTAAAAGGGAAAGGCCAAAGAAGCGATCCCTGGATCGTTCGGCTTTGGCCGGCCCTCAACCAAAGGTTAGGTCAGCTTTGAGACCGGAGTCTCCCTGGCTCTTTTCCCCTCATTTTTTTCCCAGAGCCAGAGGAGCCCCCGATCCAGTTGCTGGCTCAGGCTTCTCCTCACTGCCTCTCCGGGCTGTTGTTAGTTACCCCTTCTTCCCGCTCCACCCAGAGCCTTAGTGAATTGGAGATGGATAGGATGATGCTGAAATTCATCCACACCCAGATACAGATGGGAGTCTTGCCTGCCCCCTCTCCCTACGGAGCAGGGAGCATGCAGCCCTTTTTCACCGAGATTACTCCTTCTCTGATCCGACCATCAATTTCAGAGCCCTTGGATCCTAGGACTCTCTGTGTCAAGGGGGCGGCGCTGATGGTACCTTGCACCTCAAGCGCTGGCTATCACCTTGAGCAGGTTGGATCCGACTGGCTCGGATCCGACAAGCTCTTGGAGCCGTAGCCTCAGCATTGGATCTGAGGGGTTGGTGTCTGCTTCGAGTGTTTTGGAGCAGAGCCTTCCCATTGGTATCTCGATGCTTGGAAGTTTGGATCTGACTCCCCCATTGGGTCAGAGGGTGACTGCTATTATTGTCCTTTCTTAGGATGTCCATCCCCTTCGGCTTTCAGTGTGGTGGAGTGAGTTCTCTCGATTTCTTCGAGACCCTTGACCATCTCGTCTTTGGACTCTGCCCCTACTCCCTCTGTTTCTGGTGTGGTTCCGGCCATTCTGCCATCTCAGGGACAGCCTGCTGCCACTTTGCCTTAGGAAGCTCCTATTTGGGAACAACAAGATGTTGGCAAGTCCTCCCCAGAGGTCACCACTGAGGAGATCCCTCGCAAACATATGTGCAAAAGGAGGCACTTAGACCCCCCTCCCACCAGAGTCTCTCACTGAAGACAACGATTTGGAGGAAGGGGAAGGTTCCCCCAGGTCACCCCTCGAGGATGTCTCTTTTGGAGACCTCATGGAAAGCCTTTGCCAGCGAGGGGGTGGTCTGCCTAAAAACCTACCTTGGACAAATCGGTGTTCCTCGAGGCATTTGGCTCAGGACCCTCTACTTCCTGGTCCCCTCCCACAGATCTTTTAGTGGATCTCTTTACATCTTTGGCGTGGAAGAAACTGGACACGGAGCCCATTCCCAAACATCCAGATAAGGCCTTGAGCCCCCCCTCAGATAGATTATATTGGAATAAGGGATCCCCCCTTAATGCCATGGTGGTGGCAGCTGCCACTAAGAAGGAGCTCGCTCAGGAGAGCTCTACAGTCCACCCTCCTGACGAGAGTCAAGGGCGATGGACCATTTCAGGAAGTGGGTGTATGCTTCAGCAACCTTCTCTGTTTGGGAGCTGAATTACATGGCACATGTGATTCGGCTGCAGTGAGACCTAGTTAAGGAGATCGTTGAGTCCGACCCCAGAGTCCATGTCGGCGGAGGACAAGAAGATTTTCTCTGCTCGTATGGCCACTCTAAAATCAATTGCGAACACCTCTTTGTGCCTCCTCTCTCATGCAACCGAAGGAGCCGCTAAGGCAGCTGGTACAGACGTTGCCATCAGGCGACATGCCTGGCTACGGCTCTGTCAGTTTTCAGAACCTTTCAAGTCATCATTTACCAATGCCCCATATGACTGTTCTTCCCTGTTTGGGAAGTCGGTACATGAGACTTTAGTCCAGAGTGAGGAGGACGGGAAGACTCTGCCTGCTGGCGGGAACTGCTTCTTGGCCCCTCAGCGATCCTTCTCTAGGAATCAGCGAGTGACCAAGAAGATGTGGTTTCAGAAATGTCAAAAATTTTCCCCAAGACACTTGGGACTCACATTCCCACGGGAGCAGAGGAGAATTTGATAGAGGTCGCCCTAGAGACAGAGGGGGGATCCGTGAAATTACGAGTCTCAAGAACCTTTCTTCGACAGATGCACTCGGCAACCCTGAAGGGTTGCCCGACTGCTCGTCTCTGGAGGCAGTCAGGGGCCGTCTTTCATTCCAATAATGGAGTGGGAGTCCATCACAAAAGATCGTTGGGTGTTGTGAACTATATCCAGATGGTATTCAGTCCCCTTCCTCAAGCCACTTCCACCACCCAAACACCTCCCAAACATTCCACCCACAAACAGGGAGGATACAGCACTGGAAATAGCAAAGCTGCTAAGAAAGCGAGTCATCCAGCCTGTCCCCCTAGACCACTCCGGATCAGGTATTTATTCCAGGTTCTTTTTGGTGCCAAAAAAATGGGACCTAAGACCCATTTTCTATCTATCCACCTTGAATCTGTCTGTGGCCAAGATGAAATTCTGGATGGTCACCCTTCAATCTATCCTGCCTTTCTTGCAGGAGAATGATTGGATGTGCTCGATCAACCTCCAGCATGTGTACCATCATATCAAGATGGACAGACACTCGGAGGTTTCTCCACTTCCAGCTAGGAGCCAATCATTATCAGTTCAGAGCGCTGCCCTTTGGTCTATCCACAGCCCCAAGGGTGTTTACCAAAGTGATATCAGTAGTAGCAGCTCACCTGAGAGTCCAGGACATTCAGGTATTTCCCTACCTGGATGAGTGGCTCCTCGCTGCCCCTTCCAGGCATCAACTTTGTCAAACCAGGGATTCCTTTCTTCTTCTAGCCCAGAGGTTAGGCATTACCTCAAGTCTTAACAAATTATCTCTGACCCCTGTTCAAACAGCCTTCATTGGGGCACGATTAGACATAATTCGAACTAGGGTGTTTCTTACTCCAGACTGAATACGCAGTCTGAAACTACATGATGTAATGTGATCCTATCTCGCCTACATTCTCTACAGATGGGCTCGGAGCTGATCCTCGGCTCCGACTCGGCCGCTATACAATAGAACGCAGTCTCTTATTGGCTGAGTTACCTCATATCCCAGGATGCACCACTACCACTTCCCCAGATCTCGTTTGCCGCTTTTCAGCATAGACGTGGTCTCGGACTTGGCTGAGCTAAGTATCTTTAGTCAGAAATTTTTTCTGTCTGAATTTTGGTAAAAACTTACCCAAAAGCTGTTTTAACAGCTATTGTTGTTGTGTGATTGGTTTTGGTATTTTTCTTGTGGTAAATTGTGTTTTTTTTGTTAGTTAATGGTCCCGTTTAAGTTAGAGGGGCCTAGCCCTACCCTAGGCGTTTAAGTTAGAGTCTAGGTTGTCTGTACTAACTTGTTTTTTGTAGTCGGTGTTTATTGTTTTTATAACCATGTCTAAAGAGCATAGACCATCCGGTTTTAAAAAGTGTGTTAAATGTAATTATAAAATGTCTATAACAGATGACCATTCCTTATGTGTTTATTGTTTAGGCCCGAAGCATCTTCAGGAGTCCTGTAGCGTTTGCCACGCTTTTTCCTCTCGCGTCCTCCAAGAGAGGAAAAATAAGTTGATCTTAAAAGGGCTTATTACCCCTTCCTTTGAAGAAGCCCTATCTTCCTCTTCTTCACCTTCGAGGAAGAAAAAACCTTTGGCTCCGACCAGCCCGTCGGATCCAGCAGCAAAAAAGTCTCGGCAGGCTTCTCCGTCGGCTCCACGGACTTCGGAGCCGAGGGCGGAACGGTCTGCCTCGATGTCTCCAGCCTCGACTCCTCTGGTTTCGGAGTCGAGAGCTCGGGCGTTGAGAGGCGTGTCACCTTCATCGGCTCCACTGCCTTCGGAACCGATGGGGGTTGCCCGCTCAGACTCTTCCCCTTCGGTGCCGAAGTCCACATCGGCTCCGAGGGAAATTGCAGTTGTAGTGGAGTCTCCCTCGGCGCCGATACTTCTAGAACCATTACGGAGCCGGTCCCCCAGTCTTTCGGAGCCGGCGGAGAAGTCGACTCGGACCCAGTCGGTCTCTTCTCGGTCATCGAGGATGTCCGATTCGGACTTAGACAGGGTGCTTCAAAGGCTTTTTCAGTCTCCAGTCTTCGCAAAGTTGATCTCGGCTCCAGCCCAATTGGCTTTGGAGCCGATCTCCCATCCTGCTACATCGATTCCTCCTCCAACAGCCTCGGCGCCGTTGGAGTCGGTGTTGGTGGAACCAGTGGAGGTTATCGGGTCGGTTCCGACTCTAACTTCAACCCTGTCCCTCGGTCGGGTTCGCACGGACCTCCTCTGTCGGCCCCGGGGGGGACGCTTCGGGCCCGATCCTTTCGGTTCCGAGCCTCCCTCTCAGTGCGTTGGCTGCAGGGGTTCCGACTGCCGTTGTGGTCTCGGGGGTTGAACCATCCCAGGACTCTGGGGGTCCAGCCTTCGATGCCATGAGGAGTGCCTTGGCCAAATCCTCTGTGGCCACTTCGACCATTTCACCACCACCTTCCCTGGGCATGGAGACTGGCGCCTTTGCAATCCCCCTGTCTCACGACAGCGGAGCCCCTGGGCCTGAGGTTACCCCCATTGGGGGTTCCCTTCTTCCTGGAGGTCCCTCCGACACGCTTTCGGAGGAACCTCCCAGGAAGAAACAGTGTAAGAGGAAACACGTCGACTCCCCTGATGAGTCTCTCACCTCGGATACCGACCTCGATGATGCGGAGGGGTCCTTAAAGTCGTCCTCGGAAGATGTCTCCTTTGCGGACATCTTGGAGATCCTCAAGCAACGAGGCGACTGGCAGTCCAAACCCCCTTCTGCTGAGGAGTCGGTTTTCCTCAAGGCCTTCGGGGCTCAGCCCTCCGCCTCCTGGGTGTCAACGCCCTTCGATGAGCTTCTGGATTTGATCTCTCGAAGGGTGTGGGAACACCCGGATTCTGTGGAACCGGTGCCAGCTCGCCCCAATAAGTTCCTCTCGGCTCCCCCGGACAAGGACTTTCTATCGAAAGGCGTGGCTGTAGATGCTATGGTGGTGGCATCTGCCACCCAACAAGATGTGGCAGAGGCTTCGACGTCCGTCCATCCTCCTAATAAAGAGTCTAGGAGCATGGATCGGTACGGCAAGCGTACCCTTTCTTCAGCGGCCTTTACATTAAGGTCTCTGAATTACCTGACACATTTCACCAGACTACAGTGGGAGCTTTCGGATACCCTCTCTGGTAACTTACCTGAGCAGTTGACCCAGACGGTTAACTCCCAGTTGGCTACCCTGTCTTCATTATCTAACTCGTCCATGAGGCTCATTTCTTATGCGGCCGAAGGAGCGAGTAGAGCGGCTGGAACAGGTGTTGCTCTCGGAGACAAGCCTGGCTACGCCTGTGTCACTTTGCAGAGGCCTTTAAGTCTTCCTTTGCCGGCGCCTTTGATGGCTCCTCACTGTTTGGACCCAAGGTAAAGGACACATTGACTCGCTGCGAACAGGAGGGTAAGACTTTAACTGCCGTAGGAGCCGGTTTTCCATTCCCTTCAGACCTTATCCCAAGGCTCAAGAGGAGGGAAAATGTGGTTCCGTAAGTCTCAAAAGCCTTACTCGCAGCAGAGCGATTCCCTTCTAAAGGCAGAGGAGGAAATTTTTCAGGGAGACGCCGTCCCAGAGGCGGCGGAGGCCCCCGCAACACTGGAGACCGCGAGTCCTTTCATGGCTCCTCCTCCTTCCAGCATCCCTGAAGGAGTACCCGACTGTGCAGCTCCGGAGCCAGTCGGGGGTCGCTTTTCGAAACACCTAAAGGCCTGGGAAAATATTACTCAGGACCAATGGGTGCTTCGAATCATCGCCGGAGGTTACACCATCCCCTTTGCTCAACCCCCTCCACCAGTCCAAAGAATCCCGGACCCGCCACCCAGTCAACGGGATCATGCAGCCAACGAAATATCAAAGCTGCTTCAAAAAGGGGTCATCCAACCTGTGGCCGCAGAGGAGGCGGCCTCAGGGACTTACTCAAGATTCTTTTTGGTGCCAAAAAAGACCGGGGACTTGAGACCCATTTTGGATCTCAGCAAACTAAACTGATTTGTAAAAAAGTCCAAATTCCGGATGGTCACTTTGCAATCCATTTCTCCGCTTTTGGAGAAAGGTGTTTGGATGTGCTCCATAGATCTCAAAGACGCCTACTATCACATTCTGATAGATCAGGCGTCGAGGAGACACTTACGCTTCAGCCTAGGAGACAGTCATTTCCAGTTCCGAGCACTGCCCTTTGGTCTCACCACAGCCCCCAGGGTGTTCGCCAAATGTTTGGCGGTGGTGACTGCTCACCTGAGAAGTCTAGGATTCCAGGTGTTTCCATACCTAGACGACTGGCTCCTAACTGCCACCTCCAGGCATCTACTCTTGGAAAACCTAGCAGCCACTATCACACTAGGCAACTCCTTAGGAATCACCTTCAACTGGTCAAAATCTGTATTGCTACCATCTCAGCGTATTCTGTTTATTGGTGCAGAAATAGACTCAAGGCAGATGCGAGTCTATCTCCCTGCGGAAAGAATAGCGATGCTCCAGCTTCAGGTTCAGGCTCTGCTCCTCAAACATCGTGCTCCAGCAAGAATGGTCCTACAGCTGTTGGGCTCCATGGCAGCCACCATTCTTCTGGTCCCCTTGGCAAGGTTGCACATGAGGATACTTCAGTGGCTCCTATCAGTCCAGTGGTCTTATCAAGACCTTCCCCTCAGTCACCACATACTGATCACAGACACGTGCAAACAGGATCTTCATTGGTGGCTTCTCTCCTCCAACCTGAATCTAGGGCGACCCTTCGTTCCCCCACTCCCCTCTGCCACGTTGACTATGGACGCCTCCCAGACAGGGTGGGGGGGACATTATCTGGACAGGTCGGTCCAAGGCACGTGGCACTCCGACGAGAGTCTTCTCCATGTCAATATCCTGGAGATGAGGGCGGTGCTTTTAGCGTTGCAAGCACTGCACGATCACCTCCCCCAGGGTACGATTGCCATTCAGTCCGACAACATGTCGGTAGTCTGGTACTTAAACAAGCAAGGAGGAACCAGGTCCTACCCCCTTTGCAGAGAAGCCATGAAAGTATGGGATTGGACGATTGCTACCAAGCGTTTCCTAGTGGCAACGCACATTCCGGGGAAATCCAACGTGATAGCCGACAGACTGAGCAGAACTATTCTCTCCCCTCACGAGTGGTCCTTGAACAACAGAGTGGTAACGCAGATTTTCACGAGATGGGGAGTTCCTTGTTGCGATCTCTTCGCAAGTCCCCTCAACGCGAAATGCCAACACTTCTTCACTCTGACCCCAGTTCCGGGGGAGATCCCCAAGGACGCTCTAGTCCACGTTTGGCCCTCCGGTCTGCTATATGCCTTTCCACCGGTTCCCCTTCTCCCCAAGGTGATTCAGAAGGCGATTCGCTTGGGAAGCAAAATGATATTAATCGCCCCATACTGGCCTTGACAAGTCTGGTTCCCCTTTCTTCACAGATATGCATTGGAGGGTCCTTGGTTCCTGGACCAAGTTCCGGACCTTTTGACGCATCAGTCAGGACAGCTCCATCAGTCCCTCCATTCATTGAAGTTGGCAGCCTGGCTACTCCTCTTCCAACCATAGTTAGGAGCCATTCTTTTGACCCTGAAGTCATGCACATCTTGTCTTCGGCCCACAAGACTTCTCGAAAAGATATATAGCAATAAATGGAAGAGGTTTGCTATTTGGGCCCAACTCCGAGGATTAGACCCGATGACAGCCTCGGTATCAGAAGTACTGAAGTTTTAGCTTCCCTATTCAACCAAGGTTGCTCAGTGTCTACCATCAAAGTACAATTGGCGGCTATTTCCAATTTTCATGAGAGTGTGGAACCTCCTTTAATGAGCAACAAGTTGTGCAAAGCCTTTATTAAAGGAGCTTGGCTTCTCGACCCCTATATCTCAACCTGCACCTCCGTGGGACCTTAACGTGGTATTAGGTGCATTAACCTCATCCCCCTTTGAGCCGGCAGCAACCTGTGATCTAAAATTCCTTTCTTGGAAGACTGCCCTTCTAGTTGCTATTACTTCAGCCAGACGAGTTTCAGAACTTCAAGCCCTATGTGTTAAACCACCATACTTGGTATTTCACAAGGATAGAGTATCTCTTAAACCAAACCCATCTTTTATACCAAAGGTTTGTTCTAACTTTTGTCTGCAACAATCACTAGAGCTACCGGTCTTCTTCCCCAAGTATTCCAATAGAGCTGAATATACTTTTCACTGCTTGGATGTGCACAGACAATTACGTTTCTATTTGGATAGGACACACAAAGCACGAAAATCAGATCAACTGTTTGTGTTCTTTTCGGATAATAGATTAGGCAAAGCTGTCACAAAAGTCACTATTGCCAAGTGGATCAGGGACTGTATCAATCATGTTTATCTAATCTCAAATAAGGAACTTATAGTTCCAGTGAAAGCTCATTCTACTAGGGCTATGGCCACTTCGGCAGCTTTTCATTCCAAGCTCTCTATTGGTGACATTTGTGCGGCTGCCACATGGACATCTTCACACACCTTTGTTTCTCACTACAAATTAGATGTGGCATCCAGGGGTCGAGATTCCTTCGGTTCCACAGTTCTCAGGAGTGTTTTCCAGTGAGCCACCCAGGAATTAGGTGCTAGGGACGCTGTCCCATCTGTAGAGAATGTAGGCGAGATAGGATCACATTACATCTTTTAGTTATGTACTTACCATAACTTTAGATGTATGGGATCCATCTCGCCTACATTCCTAATAACCCACCCTCCTTCCCCCTGCCTCGTAGACCAGGAGAGACCGGACGATCCGAAATTGAACTTCTTTCCTCTCTTGAAAGACCTGAGAATGTTATAACAATAGTATGTTTCTATCAGCATGAGTGCGGACAAACAAGATCTGGGGAAGTGGTAGTGGTGCATCCTGGGATATGAGGTAACTCAGCCAATAAGAGACTGCGTTCTATTGTATAGCGGCCGAGTCAGAGCCGAGGATCGGCTCCGAGCCCATCTGTAGAGAATGTAGGCGAGATGGATCCCATACATCTAAAGTTATGGTAAGTACATAACTAAAAGTTCTTTGCATTCTTCAAACTCAGTCTCCAACAGCGGAAATAGTTTTAAGGGTGTTGGGGTCCGTGGCGGCCACGATCATTCTCTTGCCCTTGGCGCATCTTCATATGCGGATCCTTCAGTGGACCCTTTCAGTACAATGGTCCCTGTTAGATCTTCCATTTACTCATCCTGTCTGATTCTCTCGAGTGTGCAGGGACTCTGTGGTGGATTCTTTCCTCTGACTTGGTTCGGGGATGTCCTTTTCTCCCACCATTTCCCACGGCCACAGTGACTACAGACACCTCCCAGCTGGGGAGGCACTGCTCGGGAAGGACAGTTCAAGGCACGTGGTTCCCCTATGAGACCAATTTGCATATCAATGTCCTGGAGATGACTGTGGTGCTTCTAGTATTGCAACCTCTGCATGCCCATGTTCCTTCAGGAACGATTGCTATCCAAACAGATATGTCAGTGGTCTGGTACATCAACAAACAAGGGGAACCAGATCATATCCCCTATGTCGTGAGGCCAAGAGAGTATGGGAATAGGTGATCTCCACTGGCCATTTTCTGGTGGCAACGCACATTCCCGGGAGGTCCAACATTCTAGCGGACAGGCTCATCAGATCTATTCTGATGCCTCACAAGTGGTCTCTGAATCCTTCAGTAACAGAACAGATCTTTCACAAGTGGGATCAGCCTTGCTGCGATCTATTCACCTCTCCTTACAGCGTGAAATGCTGCGAGTACTTCGCTCTGAATCCCCCTCAGGGGAAAGCCCCTAGAGATGCTCTGATTCATGCTTGCCCCCCCCCCCCCGGTCTTCTGTATGCTTATCTTCCTCTTCCCCTCTTCAGAAAGCTCGCAGGCTGGGGAGCTTAGTTATCCTCATTGCCCGATTCTGGCCTCGCCAAATCTGGTTTCCCTGTCTGAGGTCTCATCTGGTGGCTCCACCATGGACGTTGGATCCAGTTTCGTATCTCATATCTCATCTTTCAGGGATTCCCCATTCAGACCTGGGCAGTCTAAAGCTCACTGCTTGGCTGCTTCAGCTCCTATGATAGTCAGGACTCACGGATTATCCCCTCCCATCAAAAGAATTCTAGTGGTGGTTCATGAGTCTTTCACCTGAAAAGTGTACTCCAGCAAATAGAAACGTTTTTCTGTCTGTGCCTCTCAGTGTGCATTAGATCCTTTCACGGCTCCCGTTTATGCGGTGATGAAATTTTTGTCTGGAATTTTTCAACAAGTTGCAAGTTTTTCTACAGTCAAAGTTCAACTCGCGGCAATTTCTAATCATCATGTGGGGAATAATGTGGCTTCCTTAGCATCTTCAAAGCTTTGTAAGGCCTTCCTCAAAGGTACCTTTCTTCTTTGGCCCCTGGTAAAGGACCCTACGCCACTGTGGGATCTTACCCTAGTACTACAAGTCTTAGTCTCGCCTCCCTTTGAACCTGCAGCTTCAGTGGATATGCAGTTTCTATCCTGGAAGAATGCCTTTCTGGTTTTCAGGCTCTATCGATTAAAAGCCCCTTATATGATTTTTCATAAGGACAGGGTGTCGTTGCATACTAATTCATCCTTTGTACCTAAAGAAGCTTCAGAGGCCAACATTAATCAGGTATTCAACCTCCTGGTCTTCTTTCCAAATTTTCATAACAAGGGCGAATACAAATTGCATTTACTAGATGTGCACATACAGTTACATTTCTGTTTGCACAGGACAGAAACCTTTCGTAAATCTGACCAACTTTTCGTTTGTTACTCCAAAACCTTTTTAGGGAAATCAATCTCTAAAGTTGCCATCGCCTGTTGGATTTCTCAATGTATCATTCGGGCATATTCAGCCAAGGGGATTTCCCCACCAAGTCAGGTGAATGTGCATTCCACCAGGTCTATGGCCACATCAGCAGCTTTCTGGTCCAGAGTTTCATTAGATGATATTTGCTCTGCGGCCACTTGGTCCTCATTCCATACCTTCATCTCACATTATAAATTGGACATTGTATCTAGGAGCAGGGCATCCTTTGGCTCCACCGTTCTCTGGAATATCCTTCCATGAAGGCCTCCCAGGTGTCTTGTAGTTGGGGACTCTATCCCACAGGTTGAAGACCAGATGAAGACAGCTACTTCAGATAAAGAAATTTACAGAGTCACTATAATGTTCCTTCTGAGTAGTAGTTCATCGTTTGTCTTCAACCAGCCCTCCCTCCTCCCCTGGCCTTGTGTGAACTGTTGGTGCCTCCTCAGAATAATGGGGGTGACACTGTAGGGTGCCTCTTATCCTTGATGTTGGTTTCTTGTATGGACAAGTCTCTGGTCAGGTGATGGTACTGGATTTGGCAACAAACTCGATTTGAAGGGAGGGAGGAGACAGGAGCATTATGGGTAAGGGGAGGAGCTTTGAGCTCGGATCAGCTGCAGGATATGTGGCCAAGTCAGATCCGATATGGCTCTGGGAACACACAGGTTGAAGACAATGAAGAACAATTACTCCGATGGAACATTATAGTGAGTATATAACTTCTTTTTCTCTGCTATCCTCTTGCTTGATATCGGAGCCTAGGACTTCGGCTCTGAAAACTGGGAGCTGGTCACAGGAGCCATCCATCCAGTCAGTCTCCCCCATGGTACCAATGAGATTTTTGCAAACTCAATGCCAGTCCCGTCCCCTGTCTGTAGCTTCATCCAGATCCTCCAGAAGCCTTTCAGAATGTGATGCAGAGAGGATGGTAAGAAGGATTATAAGGGCTCAGATCCAGATGCAGGTCTTGTCTGCTCCATCTCCTCTTGGATCCGTGAGCATTCCAGCCAATGTAGACTGTCCTCGGATTTGACCCTTTATTTCAGAACCCCAGGACCTTAGCCATCCGAGAGACTCAGTATTGGATTCAAGGACTTTCACTTCCTTCACTCCAACAATTGCCTTGACCACATCTGCTTTGCAATCTTTGGATCAGAGTGGGTCTTGGATCCAGGATGTTGAGGTCAGATCTGAGGGTAGCGGTTCGGCTCCGTTTTTGTCAGTGCCTCAACTTTCAACAGCATGGGTTCGATTCTGTCTGGGAGTCATGGATCCGAGGCCTTTGTAATTTCTTCTTCGAGGGTTTTGGCCCCGGTGGAGTTGAGCAGAGGTTCTCTGGATCCCTCAGCTGTCCAGGGCATAGAAAAGGCTTTCTCTGCAGACAGAGACCTGATCTCTTTGGCTACTGTTCCGTCCTGTCACTCCTTATTGGATCTGGGAACTGAGCTTTCCATTTCTGTCCAGGGTCCGCCTGTCTTGGAGATTATCGAGGATCTTCCACCTGAGATGGTCCCCACCTCTTCCGATACCTCCCCTGAACATCCCACAGAGGAGGTGCCTTGGAAGAGGATGCGTAAAAGGAGACACTTAAACTCGCTCATGGAGTCTCTTACTGAAGATATGGACTTCAGTGAGGGAGAAGGAACCCCAAAATCAGCACCAGAGGATGTCTCCTTTGCAGACATTTTGGAAATTTTCAAACAAAGAGGTGGTTGGTCATCCCAAGATCCTACTGCTGAGGAGTCTGTATTTCTGGAGGCCTTCGGGACAGGCCATCTACATCATGGGTGACTCACCCCAGCAGATCCTCTCATAAGTCTGGTGGCCCTCCAAGACTGGAAGGAGCTGGACACTACAGAGCCCATGCCTAAATGACCTGAGAAGATCCTTTTGCCCCCCTGCAGATCAGATCGTTCCTTTTGGTCCAAGGGTATTCTACTTGATGCTATGATGGTGGCAGCTGCCACTAAGAAAGAGTTAGCTGAACAGAGCTCTTCCATCCATCCGCCAAACAGGGAGTCAGGAGCAATGGACAGGTTTACCAAGCTTATATACACTTCGGCCACTTTCAGAGAGCTTAACTATTTGGCACATTTTATTCGACTGCAGAGAGACCTGGTCAAGGAACTCTCTGCATCGTTGGAAGAGACCATGCTGACAGAGTAATTTGAGAAGGTTTCTCTGAAGCTGGCCACTCTTTCTACTCTTGTTAGTTCATCCATGAGGCTAATTTTTCACTCAGCAGAGGGTACCTCATGGGGAGTCGGCACCGTGATTGCATTATGCAGGCATGCCTAGATGAGATTTTGTGACTTCACAGAGCCCTTCAAGGCATATTTTGACAATGTTCCCTGTGATAGGTCCTCCTTATTTGGACCATCAGTTAGACAGCCTGACCAGCAGCGAGAAAGAAGGCAAGACCTTGTCTGCTTTAGGGATTGAGTTTTCCACTCCTCAATGGACC